>NW_024724910.1:12500-52500 GCF_018991925.1 Homarus americanus
AGTCATCGTTCGCGCTGAAGTCACTGGATCCACACTCGTCAATATTTCACAACAACACACACACACACACACACACACACACACACACACACACAGGATACCGGTTGATTTTCATTTGTTGTAAATACTATAGTGATGTATATCTGAAAAATAATATGCTCCAGTGTAAAGGGTGTCTATATGCTCCAGTATAAGGGGTGTTCATATGCTCCAGTATAATGGGTGTTCATATGCTCCAGTGTAAGGGGTGTTCATATGCTCCAGTATAATGGGTGCTCATATGCTCCAGTGTAAAGGGTGTTCATATGCTCCAATATAAGGGGTGTTCATATGCTCCAGTATAATGGGTGTTCATATGCTCCAGTGTAAGGTGTCATATGCTTCAGTATAAGGGGTGTTCATATGCTCCAGTATAATGGGTGTTCATATGCTCCAGTGTAAGGGGTGTTCATATGCTTCAGTGTAAGGTGTTCATATCCATGCGTGTTCATATGCTCCAGTATAAGGGTGTTCATATGCTCCAGTATATGGGTCCTCATATGCTCCAGTGTAAGGGGTGTCTATATGCTCCAGTGCAAGGGGGTTCTATTCCAGTATAATGGGTGTTCATATCCTTCAGTGCAAGGTGTCCATATGCTCCAGTATAAGGGGTGTTCATATGCTCCAGTGTAAGGGGTGTCTATATGTCCATATAATGGGTGTTCATATGTTCCAGTATAATGGGTGTTCATATGCCCAGTGCAAGGGTATTCATATGCTCCAGTATAAGGGGTGTCCATATGCTCCATATAATGGGTGTTCATATGCTCCAGTGTAAAGGGTGTTCATATGCTCCAGTATAAGGGGTGTTCATATGCTCCAGTATGATGGGTGTTCATATGCTCCAGTGCAAGGGGTGTTCATATGCTCCAGTATAATGGGTGTTCATATGCTCCAGTATAATGGGTGTTCATATGCTCCAGTGTAAGGGGTGTTCATATGCTCCAGTATAATGGGTGTTCATATGCTCCAGTGCAAGGGGTGTTCATATGCTCCAGTATAAGGGGTGTTCATATGCTCCAGTGTAAAGGGTGTCCATATGCTCCAGTGTAAGGGGTGTTCATATGCTCCAGTGTAAAGGGTGTCCATATGCTCTAACATGAGTAATCCATAAATGCTCCAGCCCATATAAATGCTCCAGTAAAAATAATGCGAATGCTCACATAGTACACCGTAATAGAATAAACATCATACAGTTTATATGAACTTCAGGTTATGAAATGTTTATATGCTCCGTTTTAAGTCGTATATATGTTCCGGCTCTAAGCTGGAACATAAACACACGCCTTAAACAGGAGCATATATAATGTACATTCCTTACATGGGAGCATAAAGAATGAGGAAGTCACTACCAAGGTGCACAACCATTACGTGTGTACAATTTCAGGTCTCTAACTGCTTCCGTTATGGAACTATGGCTGAAACAGACAGACACACTCACAGACAGACAGACACACTCACAGACAGACAGACACACCTACAGACAGACAGACACACTCACAGACAGACAGACACACTCACAGACAGACAGACACACTCACAGACAGACAGACACTCACAGACAGACACACAGACTCACAGACAGACACACAGACTCACAGACAGACAGACACACTCACAGACAGACACACAGACTCACAGACAGACAGACACACTCACAGACAGACACACAGACTCACAGACAGACACACAGACTCACAGACAGAACACACTCACAGACAGACACACTCACAGACAGACAGACACTCACAGACAGACAGACACACTCACAGACAGACAGACACACTCACAGACAGACAGACACACCTCACAGACAGACACACAGACTCACAGACAGACACACAGACTCACAGACAGACAGACACACTCACAGACAGACACACAGACTCACAGACAGACAGACACACTCACAGACAGACACACAGACTCACAGACAGACACACAGACTCACAGACAGACAGACACACCACAGACAGACACACAGACTCACAGACAGACAGACACACTCTCACAGACAGACAGACACACTCTCACAGACAGACAGACACACACTCTACAGACAGACAGACACACTCACAGACAGACAGACACACTCACAGACAGACAGACACACCTACAGACAGACACACAGACTCACAGACAGACAGACACACACACAGACAGACAGACACACACTCACAGACAGACAGACACACTCACAGACAGACAGACACATCACAGACAGACACACTCACAGACAGACACACAGACTCACAGACAGACACACAGACTCACAGACAGACAGACACACCTCCAGACAGACACACACAGACTCACAGACAGACAGACACACTCACAGACAGACAGACACACTCACAGACATACAGACACACTCACAGACAGAAAGACACACCTACAGACAGACAGACACACTCACAGACAGACACACAGACTCACAGACAGACAGATATATATATTAGTTAAGCCACAACTTGTGGGCGTGGATGAACGCGCTACCGGCGGCGTCCAGTGATGACGTCACGGTATGGTTTGTGTTCCGCCATTGTTTGTATGGCAGCTGATTATAGTGTCATTACCGGCCACCAGATGTCACCATTGTTTGTATGCCAGCTGATGATAGTGTCATTACCGGCCACCAGATGTCACCCTTTAGCAGCCTTAAATATCCCTATCTGTTTTAAAAAACCTCAGTTGACCTCCAAAACAAGGTGGAAACTGCACGCAGGCGAGACTCTCCCATATCGTGATCCGTTTAGACTAAAGGTGACAGGGAGACAATTAAATACCTTGTCTGTTCTGTGAATAAGTTTAGAAAAATAGAAACAAACATGACGGCTCTGACACAGACTGACAGCCGCTGACACAGACACTGGTCACGGCTCCGTCACCACCCGGAGCCTGTTCCCCCCGACCGATCACCTGCAGTATGGCGCCCTCCACCTCACTACAAGGTAATAAATACTCCTATACTTTATCTTATGTTTACCTCTATTTCTGTCATTTGCTGAGACGTAAATTATATTTATTTATTGTTTTTCGGCGCCTAAGGAAGAATCTGATATTAACAGATTTAAAAGTCCACCACAACAAGTTTAAAATGTCCGCTGTTGTTAGGAAGCGACGTCTTTGGTGTTTAATGACTACCGTTACCTTCTGTACCTCACAATAACTCCCCCAGCACCACGACAAGTGAATGTTGGGGTATTATCTTCTCTTTCGTTATTTATGTTGACTTTCACCGCTGTTATGTGTATAAATAAAAGTCGCTGGAGCTTAACTGATATTTTAAAATGACTGATGGTTCTTGTTGACATGGAGAGGTGATGTGTAGCAGGTGAGGCTAGCCACTACCTGCAGTACTAGTGGAGGTTTAACAGATAGATAATAATAATAATAATAACACCAACAACTTAATTTATCACCAAAAAACATCAAAGTTAAATAAAAATACAACTTCAGAAATCACAACAGCAAATTTACCCATCAAATTGTTGTTCCATCTCTCACACAGTATTACCCCGTGTAGGACCTCAGTGTACAGGTGAGGTCACGAGAGGTCTGAAGGGGTTAATGCACCTGTGAGAAAATTGTCGTTTGTTGTCACTTACGTCAGCTAGATGGTAGTGAGGGAGGGATGGTTGCCAAGTCGGTGTTAGTGAATTAAGGCGATAATTTACGTAATGTTTCTGTTATTGTTGTTTATATTATGAAAGTATGTGTGTAGATAGATAGAGAGAGATATATATAACTCTTCTAATAGAAACATTCATCATGTGCCCTCAGTAACTCTCACAGATTCTCTCTTTTACCTGTTTAAAGTTTCAGACGTGATCAAGAATGTATTATTGACAGACGTGTGTGTGTGTGATTGCTTCTCTCTCTCTAGACACTAAAAAGACAGAAATACAGACAGACAGACAGACAGACGTATCAATAAGTTATATAAAAGTTAACTACAGGAAGTGTCTCTTAGGATTATGTGTCTGAGGCAATATTGGGGTAGGAGGAGGAGAGGGAGAGGAGGAGGTCTTCATATCAAGAGTGTTAGCGTAAGACCCGGCACACCCGAGGACAGGTGAAGATCAACGGCTCACCTGTTGACAGTGATTGCACCACTGTACCACCTGTGTTGCACCACTGTACCACATGTTGCACCGCTGTACCACCTGTGTTGCACCACTGTACCACATGTGTTGCACCACTGTACCACATGTATTGCACCGCTGTACCACCTGTGTTGCATCACTGTACCACATGTGTGGCACCACTGTACCACCTGTGTTGCACCACTGTACCACCTGTGTTGCACCACTGTACCACCTGTGTTGCACCGCTGTACCACCTGTGTTGCACCACTGTACCACCTGTGTTGCACCACTGTACCACTGTGTTGCACCACTGTACCACATGTATTGCACCGCTGTACCACCTGTGGCATCACTGTACCACATGTGTGGCACCACTGTACCACCTGTGTGCACCGCTGTACCACCTGTGTTGCACCACTGTACCATTGTTGCACCGCTGTACCATCTGTGTTGCACCACTGTACCACCTGTGTTGCACCACTGTACCATCTGTGTTGCACCACTGTACCACCTGTGTTGCACCGCTGTACCACCTGTGTTGCACCGCTGTACCACCTGTGTTGCACCACTGCACCATCTGTGTTGCACCGCTGTACCACCTGTGTTGCACCGCTGTACCACCTGTGTTGCACCGCTGTACCACCTGTGTTGCACCACCACTGTTGCACCGCTGTACCACCTGTGTTGCACCGCTGTACCACATGTGTTGCACCGCTGTACCACCTGTGTTGCACCACTGTACCACATGTGTTGCACCACTGTACCACCTGTGTTGCAACTGCCCACCTGTGTTGCACCACTGTTACGTGTTGCACCACTGTACCACCTGTGTTGCACCGCTGTACCACCTGTGTTGCAGCCATACCACCTGTGTTGCACCGCTGTACCACCTGTGTTGCACCACTGTACCACATGTGTTGCACCACTGTACCACCTGTGTTGCACCGCTGTACCACCTGTGTTGCACCGCTGTACCTTCTGTGTTGCACCGCTGTACCACCTGTGTTGCACTACTGTACCACCTGTGTTGCACCACTGTACCACATGTGTTGCACCACTGTACCACCTGTGTTGCACCGCTGTACCACCGTGTTGCACCACTGTACCACCTGTGTTGCACCACTGTACCACCTGTGTTGCACCACTGTACCACATGTGTTGCACCGCTGTACCACCTGTGTTGCACCGCTGTACCACCTGTGTTGCACCGCTGTACCACCTGTGTTGCACCACTGTACCACATGTGTGCACCACCGTACCACCTGTGTTGCACCACTGACCACCTGTGTTGCACCACTGTACCACATGTGTTGCACCACTGTACCACCTGTGTTGCACCGCCTGTACCACATGTGTTGCACCACTGTACCACCTGTGTTGCACCACTGTACCACCTGTGTTGCACCACTGTACCACCTGTGTTGCACCACTGTACCACCTGTGTTGCATCACTGTACCACATGTGTTGCACCACTGTACCACATGTGTTGCACCACTGTACCACCTGTGTTGCACCGCTGTACCACCTGTGTTGCACCACTGTACCACCTGTGTTGCACCACTGTACCAATGTGTTGCACCACTGTCACATGTGTTGCACCACTGTACCCTGTGTTGCACGCTGTACACGTGTGTGCACCACTGTACCATGTGTTGCACCACTGTACCATGTGGTACCACTGTACCACCTGTGTTGCACCACTGTACCACCTGTGTTGCACCACTGTACCACATGTGTTGCACCACTGTACCACCTGTGTTGCACCACTGTACCACATGTGTTGCACCACTGTACCACCTGTGTTGCACCACTGTACCACATGTTTGCACCACTGTACCACATGTGTTGCACCACTGTACACAGTGTTGCACCGTACCACATGTGTTGCACCACTGTACCACATGTGTTCACCATTACCACATGTGCTGCACTGCTGCACCACTACACACGTGTTGCACCACTGTACCACATGTGTTGCACCACTGTACCACCTGTGTTGCACCACTGTACCACCCATTATAGTGTTGACAACACCTATACGTTTATGTGTTGCAAATTGTGTGTGGGTTTTCCCTGCAATATTGTTCACTTATACTCTGTTGCGAAAGCGAGACTGCTGTAAATGTTGCTTGCCAAAAAAGTGGGACTGCATGAAATGTTGCAAGGGAAGAGACTTGTATACATATTGCAAAGAGTGATTGTACCTTGTGAGGTTTGTGTTATCTGATACTAAGGTAATGTATTTACAACAGTATCGAGATTAAGGAACACATTTTAGTTTTTTATTATGTACTATGTATGTGTTGCATAGTGATTATTGTTCCTCTGTGTTACAAAGACACCTTGTTATTAATTACATATATTGATAAAGTCATAAATATGATTAATTTAAAACCACTTGGGGTTAATAACACTGGTTGATTTCGATATATTTCACAAAGCAGCTGCGACATTTTTGTATTTGTCTTATATAAACCGGATGTATGACGTAACAACAATACGGAATAAAACGTATTTTATGATCAATTGCGTTATTATGTTAGCGAATTACCAGTATACGCAGAGTGAGTGTAAACAGTGTAGCTACCTCTTGAGACATCACTGGGTTAAGTCGACAAGATTTTAGGATAATTTATATTATAGTGTGTGTGTGTGTGTGTGTGTGTGTGTGTGTGTGTGTGTGTGTGTGTGTGTGTGTGTGTGTGTGTGTGTGAATTAGATTTACTATAAAGCGAATTCAACCTTTTTTTTTTTTTATTTTTTTCATGAACGTTGTGAGAGAGTAAAGGCTCAATGTTGCTTTTGTAAACTAAGTTAAAAATATTCCGGACAAGATATGTTGCATAGTCAAGGAATCATACAGAATGCAAAGCTGTTTCATCATTGCTATTTCTCTTTAATATTTCCGTCCTTTATCTCTTGTAGTGAAGATATAAAAGTGTTGCAAATTTATGTTGACTCTATTAAAATAATGTTGCAAATTTACGTTGATTCTAAAAAAATAATGTTGCAAATTTATGTTGATTTAAAAAAATAATGTTGCAAATTTATGTTGATTTAAAAAAATAATGTTGCAAATTTATGTTGATTTAAAAAATAATGTTGCAAATTTATGTTAATTCTATGAGGAGGTTTACACTATTCACCTGACCTACAAGAGATGCACAATGCTAGAGATGGATGCTGTGATTGCATCCTCATGGGACTCAATTGCAACTCTACTGCAGAAGGGAGGGGGAGATGGTAAAATGAAAGTAATTGATTGTAGCATCTATAGCCTGTAGGGAAACTTGTTATCTAATGGGAAAATTATATATACTGTAGAGAATGTTTCCCTCAAGTTAACAGTTAATGCAAGTTATTGTTGACACACGAGGATGTTGCAAGAGGTGGTGGTGGGGGGGGGTAGTGTTGATAATGTGTCTTGGTTTATTGTATATTGTTGCATAGATTTTGTTTGGTTGTTTAACTCTTGTGTATTAATTGATATACTGGAGTAGATGGTATTAAATAAAAGCCATACAGTGAAATAAAACAAACAATTACAAACAATTACATTACAGCAATAAAAACCGTTACATAAATACTGAAACATAAATACACAAGGAAAAATAAAATTGGGATTACAACAACAGAAAAAGAATTACATAAATACAAAAATATACCAAAAATAAATAAAAAAATACGGAATTACAGAGGAAGACAAGAGACATATTACGGAGGTGACAAAGTACATTCACCTGTGATAAAGGTAGAGCAAGGTGTTACAAATATATATTGTTATGGTACTTGTGGGTGGGGTGTAAGGCAGGGTGGTGAGAGTGAGAGGGAGTGAGGAGGAGTGAGAGGGGGAGTGAGAGGGGGGAGTGAGGAGGGAGTGAGAGGGGAGTGAGAGGGGGAGTGAGAGGAGTGAGAGGAGTGAGAGAGTATATGTCTCAACGATACCTGTTATTGTAGTAATGTGGCATAGTATAATGCGATATATTGTAATTATTGTAGCAGTTTACAATACATTTAATATATCTTTCCTATTGTAGTCAGTCTGGTACTGTAGCTACTGTAGCACTGTAGGGCTCTCGTTATTGTATAATACAGTAATAGAAAGATGCGATACTGTATTAATGTAGTGTTATACGATATCTATCTAGGTATCGTAAAATGGTATTGTTGTATCTTGAGTAGAAGATTTATAAGTTAAGTATTGTAGGACAGCAGGTGACATTTAGTGGAGGTAGCCCGTGTGTGTGTGTGTGTGTGTGTGTGTGTGTGTGTGTGTGTGTGTGTGTGTGTTTCCTATACACTTTTTACTTAAAAGTCGTGTAAAATGCCGGAGTGATTTGTGAATTTTTCCTGGATTCATAAGAACGATAACTGTGATGATTACTTGATATTTCACTTCATTACACATCCCAAGTCGGATAGCTTAGGTTGGGTTTGGTTAGGTTATGTTTAGGTAGGTTAATTTTGGTTAGGTTAGGTTATGTTTAGCTTGGTTATTTTTTGGCTAGGTCAGGGTTGTTTTGGTTGGGTTAGGTTAGCTTTGGTTGGGTTAGGTTAGCTTAAGTTAGGTTTATTTAGGTTAATTTGTAGTTAGGTTAGTTTTGGTTAGGGTAGGATCTTAACCTAACCTTACCTAACCTACACCTTCACTTTTGTCTCTACGTTGATAACATGGAATCAAATCAGATTAACTACGAACCACTCATCAGCCGCCGTTTGCAAGTGTGTGTGTGAAAGGTCAATGAGTGACGCATGGAAGAGAGAGAGAGAGAGAATAACCTCCACAACTCCGCCTCCAACCGATAGAGGGCAGCATCGACCAGGTGGGGAAAAGTTTACCAAGTAGGAGTTTATCGCGCGAGTTCCCCTCACCGTCGTAAACATTCAATTTCTTTTAATAATTTACTATGACACTTTTCTAGGAGTTAGTGACTGATTATGATTTATTTACATATATAAATTAGTGTTGTTTTATTATTTATTGGATACGAGTAAGAAAAAGTAATTTAATGTGTACCCAATCGATGGCAAACACCGTGTATCAGTTACCAAGTAGGATGTTATAAAGAGCTCAGGTTAGTATGGAAATGTTGGAAATCCTGTTAAAATAAACATATATTAACTGTTGAATATTTAGGAGCAGATTATGCAAAATGGTGTTAACCTTTCCCAGAATTAGTTGAGGTGTAAATATTGTAATTTTTGTTCTCTGTAATGGATTATTTAACAGTCAGCCGCAGCCATTTGAATATTTCTGTAGTTTGGGAAATATTCTGTAGTTATGAGTCTATAATTTATGTAGTTTATTCACAAGATATAGTGATTTATTTACAGTTTATTCATAGTATATGGAATTTATTTACCATTTACTCACAAGATGTAGAATTTAATAACAATTTACTCACGTGATATAGAATTTATATATAATTTATTCAACACAAAAACAACCACATTTCCTGACCGTCGGGATTCACCTGTTTAAGATTTTCAGGTATCTCATTAAGGTAGAATCTCAGGTTAATGTCTCAGATGTTAAGGATGTGAGTTTTGTGTTTCAGAATGAGTGAGTTAATTAGTAGTAGTAGTAGTAGTAGGGTTATATAAGATAAGGTTAGGTTAGGTTAGGTTAGGTTAGGTTAGGTTAGGTGTTTAATCATCAGGTGAAATAACAAGAGTGTCTAACCTAACCTAACCTAACTTAACCTAACCTAACCAACCCTGACACTTATTTAAATATAATGACCAAAAAGTGACTAAATATAAATAATAACTTAGTAAATAGTGAAGCAAAGTGAATTAGTTTCGTGTTAATGTTTCATGAGTCTGATATATATACTGTATCACGTAGAGTAAATTATAGCAGCCATTGATTATATTAACAAACTACAAAATACACATTAACAAATTTGAATAAAAGATTAGCAATACTTTGAAATATATATTATTCAAATTAAAACTCACTTACCATGATTAAAAAAAAATACATTGAATGATAAAAAAAATATATATATTATAAAAAATTTGGTTTATTCCCAATAGCTGTTATGTGATGTTCAGCCAATTTTCCCAATTAACTCATCATTATTTCTAACATTACCTGAAAATTTAACTTCTCATTATCTCATAGTATTAATTTTTCATGTTTTATTTTCGTATGTATAAAAAAGATTTTTTTTAGTATTTACCGCTGTGGGTTAAGCCTTTTTTTCTCTGTTCCGGATGAGGAGAAGAATATACCATTTTATTTAGGAATTTATTTTTTAACCATGTAATGTTTTGGTGAATGTTGTGGTGAATGTTGTGGTGAATGTTGTGGTGAATATTGTGGTGAATGTTGTGGTGAATGTTGTGGTGGTGTTGTGGTGAATGTTGTGGTGGTGTTGTGGTGGATGTTGTGGTTGTTGTGGTGGTGTTGTGGGAATGTTGTTTAAATATTGCTGTGATGTGGGAATGTTGTAGGAATATTGTGGGAATGTTGTTGAAATATTATGCGTTTACAGTATATGTAACCTGTGGAGTAATGTTCAGCATGCTCACCTCGCAAGTGAGCGGACCCGGGTTCGATCCCAGGCAGGGTGAAACTAATGGCACGTTTCTTGACGCCATTTGCCTGTCTACCCAGCAGTAATTGGGGACCTGGATGTTAATCGATTTGTAGGATCGTGTTCTGGGGTAACGGGGAGCCAGTGCAGTTGGCGAGTTGTCCGGTCTTCTCGGACTATTCCTTGACACTGTGTCATGCAGGTCGTTAACTCAGGGTGTGGTTGTTGTGTTGGCGACAGCTTCTACACCTTAAACAAATTCACGTCTAGGTGGCCCTTGGACCGGCCATCCTCGTTACAAGAGGGGCAACCGTTATTATGTGAACAATACATAAATACTAACGTAGCTAAACTAGTTAACTACAGACGAAGAAGAAATAAATAAAATGTTTCACTTTTAAGCTAAACAAAAAATCGTTCTAGAAATTTATTCCCACAAGAAAAAATTATCATAATTAAATATTTATTCACTTAAGCTAATAATAAATCATAAGTGAAAAGAAATATGATTTTTTTCTCGTAAATTATTGATAGAGTTCATGTTATTAATTTATTCAAGGAAACTCTGAAAAGAAATAGAAATTACTTTTGACTTTCACCTACACTTTCACTTACTCTTTCTCCTCAAATTATCCTGACTTTCACCTACACTTTCATCTTGTACCTGGACGGATCTCTTGTCTATCCCATCAGAGAAAATTGGGATACCTTTCTCTCTCATCTCTGTCTCTTATGAGATATTGGTCTACGGGAAACATGTAATAAACTCGTGAGTGAGACAGACAGACAGACAGACAGACAAACAGACAGACAGACAGACAGACAGGCAGACAGATATGCTTACCTTTCTTACTCTTGTTATTGACCTTTCACCTAATTACCCCGAGTACACGAAGACCTCTGCAACAACACAATTAGGCTAACTCATAACGCTTGCAATACCTGGGTAAATAATAATCATTGCAATACTTGTCAAAGTTTATCCTTTCGAGACGTCACCCATCCTATTAAATCCTGAAAAAAGATCGTTGCAACATCATCTTCAGTCTTGCAACATTATGTAGACCAACGTAACATCGTATTGTCCCTTGCAAAAACATCATCTTATCCCCTGCAACATAATCTTGACTCCTGCAACATCACCCCTGCATCATGAATACTATATCTCTCAGTATCTCCACTAGAGACTCTCAAAAGAAAACTGTCTCCTCTTTTGCGGTCGGTATCTCTCTCATGTTGAAAATATAGAAAGAAGAAGAATTATGTAAACTTTATTATTTCTGACGGGGGAGGAGCACAGGCTTTGACATGTTATCTATTACAAGTAAGTAAAACAACAGGTGTGTGTGTGTCAGGTGTATGTATGTGTGTATCAGGTGTATGTATGTGTGTGTCAGGTGTATGTGTGTATCAGGTGTATGTATGTGTATCAGGTGTATGTATGTGTATATCAGGTGTATGTATGTGTATCAGATGTATGTATGTGTGTCAGGTGTATGTATGTAATAACAAGGTAATCTGTGTGTCAGGTGTGTGTGTGTGTGTGTGTGTGTGTCAGGTGTAAGTACGTAATAACAAGGTAATCTTTTTGGCCAGACTAGCAGCAACCTTATTGAAGTGAGAGAGGTGAGGAGTGTGGGCGAAAACTTCTATCTTTTGGTGACCTGTGACCTGTGACCTGTGACCTATGACCTATGATCTGTGACCTGTGACCTATGACCTATGATCTATGACCTATGACGAAAATTACGATGTTATTTACTTAGACTTTAGCAAAGCATTTGACAGAGTACCGCATCAGAGGCTTCTGAGAAAAATTAAGGCTCATGGTATCGAGGGGAAAGTTTTAAATTGGATAAAATCATGGCTCACCGATAGAACGCAGAGGGTCAGCGTAGATGGTGTTAAATCTGAGTGGGGCCGTGTAACCAGTTGGGGTTCCCCAGGGGTCAGTACTAGGCCCACTCTTGTTCATAATCTACATAAACGATCTAGATACTGGGATCAGCAGTGACATAAGCAAGTTTGCGGATGACACCAAAATAGAACGGAAATTAATTCAGGGCAGGATGCAAATGCATTACAGGAGGATCTAAATAAACTGCAGGGGTGGTCTGAAAAATGGCAAATGAAATTCAACACCAGCAAGTGCAGCGTACTTAATATTGGAAGAACAAATACTTATAATGTATACAGCCTTAACAACATCAACCTAAAGTCGACTTGTGAAAAGAGACCTGGGGTACTTAAGCGGACCTACGGCCTAGAAAACAGTGCGTTAATGTTCGAAATAATGCAAACAGAGTATTGGGTTTTATATCTAGAAGTGTAAGTAACAAGAGTGCAGAGGAATTATTGCAACTATATCTCTTGCGCTAGTCAGCGCACCTCGATTATGCGGTTCAGTTCTGGTGCCCCTATTATAGAATGGATATAAATTCACTAGAGTCGGTGCAGCGAAGAATGACAAAAATGATTCGGGACTTAGAAAACTCCATATCAGGATAGGTTAAAAAACTTAACTTGCATTCCTAGAAAGACGAAAGAGTGCGGGGAGATATGATAGAAGTACTTAAGTGGGTGAAAGGAATCAATAAAGGGGATATAGATAAAGTTCTTATAATATCCGAGCAGGATAGGACTCGGAGCAACGGATTCAAGTTGGATAAGTTTAGGTTTAGGAGGGAGATGGAAGAAACTGGTTCACAAATAGGTGGGTGGACGAGTGGAACAAGCAGCAGCTTTGTAGTAGTGCGGGAACTCTGGAAAGTTTCAAAGGAGGCTAGATAGATTCATGGATGATAGAGAGTGGTAGTAACTCTCGACAGGAGCTGCCATGCACAGGCCAGCCGGCCTATTGCAGACTCCTTATTTTCTTATGTTCTTATGTTCTTATCTGTGACCTGTGACCTATGACCTATGATCTGTGACCTGCCTGACCTATGACCTATGATCTGTGACCTGTGACCTGTGACCTCCCGAACCATTGGGGGAGGGGGGTATGGGTGAGGGGGAGTTAGGATGAAGGAGTAGGGAGTAACAAGTGGGTTGAATGATAAGGAGAACAGACAGACAGAGAGACAGACAGTTAAGAAAAACAGAAAGGGACAGAGAAAAAGTAGACAGACAGACAGATGAACAGATAGACAGGTAAGAAAAACAGAAAGAGTCAGAGAAGAAGTAGGCAGACAGACAGACAGACAGACAGACAGACAGACAGACAGACAGACAAAAGTTAGCCAGACAAAAAAAACGGAGAAAAAATAGACAAAACCATCATACCAACAGACAGACAGACAGACAGACAGACAGACAGACAGACAGACAGACAGACAGACAGACCACAGATTTATTAATTCGCACCTGTTAAACATTACCCAGCTGTCACATAATAAATGACGCCTTTTTAACACTTTAGTCCAGAGTGATGACAGTTGCTTAATTGTGTCTCTGGTTTTGTGGAAATAATTCAGGATAGTGTATTAATGCTGGTGGCCATGTTGCTAGTGATGCTGGTTGATGATGGTGGTAGTGGTAGTAGTTGTGGTAGTAGTGGTTGATGGTAGTAGTTGTGGTAGTAGTGGTTGATGGTAGTAGTTGTGGTAGTATTGGTTGATGGTAGTAGTGGTAGTGGTTGGTGTTGTGGTGGGTCATGGTGGTTGAATGGTGGTAGTTAGTCGGAGTGATTGTGGTTGGTGGATGGTTGGTTGTTTGTAGTTGTGGTTGCGTGTCAGTGATGATGGTAAGGAAGGGTAGGGTGGTAGTGATGGTAGTTAGTGGTAGTGCGTGTAGTGGTCAGGAGAGTTTGTTATTTATTAGGTGAAGGGTAGTGGGAAAGGGGGGGGGTAGTGGGAAGGAGGGGTGGTGGGGGTAGTGGGAAGGGGTGGTGGGGGTAGTGGGAAGGGGTGGTGGGTGAGGGTAAGGGAGGAGTGGTGGGGGGGTGAGGTATTCGCATGTTTGTGTGTTGGTATGGTAATATTTTTTAACCTACACACACACACACCCACACACACACACACACACACACACACACACACACACACACACACACACACACACACACACACAGACACACACACAGTATTAAATGTTTACTGTGAGATAAAAACAAATCCTTTGATATGAAGAGATACACAAGCTGAGAGACTGAGTAATGATATAGAGAGAGAGACTAAGCGATGAGATGGAGAGACTAATAGAATGAGAGAGACTAAGCGATGAGATGGAGAAAGGCTGAGTGATGAAATGGAGAGAGACTGAGAGATAGAGATAGACAAAGAGATACATTGGGTAGAGACTGAGAGATAAAGAGAGAGGACGAGAGAGGTGTTCACCAGTCAGTCAGCTGATCATCCAGTTATTACATCATCCAGTCAGTTTATGGACTAGTCAGTTTATGGACCAGTCAGTTTATGGACTAGTCAGTTTATGGACCAGTCAGTTTATGGACCAGTCAGTTTATGGACCAGTCGGTTTATGGACTAGTCGGTTTATGGACCAGTCGGTTTATGGACCAGTCGGTTTATGGACCAGTCGGTTTATGGACCAGTCAGTTTATGGACCAGTCAGTTTATGGACTAGTCAGTTTATGGACCAGTCGGTTTATGGACCAGTCGGTTTATGGACCAGTCGGTTTATGGACCAGTCAGTTTATGGACTAGTCGGTTATGGACAGTCGGTTTATGGACCAGTCGGTTTATGGACCAGTCGGTTTATGGACCAGTCGGTTTATGGACCAGTCAGTTTATGGACCAGTTAGTTTATGGACTGAGTCAGTTTATGGACCAGTCAGGTGAGAATTAAGTAAGTTAATGTTGTTCAGGTGCGTGCTGGGGCTCACCTGACCTGTCATGGGGTGGGGAGGGGGGTGTGGAGGGCGTGGTGGGGAGGTGTGGTGGGGAGGGGAGGAGAAGGGGAAGTGGGGTTGATGAGGAGGGGGGAAGGAGAAAAAAAGGAAGGGAGTTTAGTGAGAGAGAGAGAGCCTAGGGTCTGTTCCATGGAGCTGCCTCGCTTACAATTGACCTAACATGACCTCGCCTGTGTTTGTGTGTGTGTGTATGAGAGAGAGAGTTATATATATGTGTGTGTGTGTGTGTGTTAGGTATATATGTGTATATGTTTTATGTCAGGTGTGTGTATGTCAGGCGTGTGTGTGTGTGTGTTTATGTGCACCCACTAATTAAACAGATTACCTGTACACACACCTGCTATAAATAACATCATTATCATCTTAATCTCCCGAAGTCAAGACATACCAACACCACCTCCTCTAACATATGCAAATTAGATTCACCTTTCGAGACAATTTATTCCGTTTGTTGCCACCGAGAGAACACAGATTCACACAAGGAAACAAACTAGTCCCTATATCTTCTTGTAGAGTTAAATATGTATAAACAGTTTATTCAGAAATTTTAGCGATAGGATTTTTAGTACAGATATGGTTATCATCTTACTTGTAATCATAAATTCTCACTTGTAATCAGTAATTCTCACCTGTAATCAGAAATTTTCACCTTTAATCAGAAATTCTCACCTGTAATCAGTAATTCTCACCTGTAATCAGAATTCTCACCTGTAATCAGTCACCCATGAACTCAAGATCCACAGGTAAGGATAATTCCACTCACGATCATTACCATAAAGCAATTCACCTGCAGCAACAATTATAAAACTCATAAAGGCTCCGAATACAAATTTTTTCTCCAGGTAATTTACTGAAGTTTCTGAAAAGTTGAACTCGACCTTATCTGGGAAATTGAGTTTAAGTTGTGTGATGTACATATGACTTCAGGTTTAAGTTTTGAAGGTACGAGGGATGGCTGGGCAGGTAATCTTGTCTCAGGTAATTTGTATGTATAAAATCGTATAATGAACTCTATATAATATTCCACTTTAATGCAGTTTTATGTTGGGTATTATGTCGGATCACCTGAAGATTGTATTGTTAGGTTTGGTTAGGTTAGGTTTGGTTAGGTTAGGTTATGTTAGTGTAGGTTTGGTTAGGTTAGGTTAGGATAGTCTAGCCTAGGTCATATAACAAACTTCAATGTGTGTGACTTAATCCATTTATAAATAGCATAGATATAAACTCACTATGACAAATTAGTTGGAGTCAATTAACACAAGTATTGAAAGTTTTAATACGTAATTAATAGGGTTTCCGTTTAGCTAGGATAGTAATAAGGTATTAGCTATATAAATTAGTTGGGTTCACACATTACCTGTGTTTAGGTAATCTGTGGAGTGAAGATTAGTTGGTTCACTGTGTCTGGTATAGAGTTGTTTTATTTTCAATGTAGATTAGTTGAGTTAATTCACGTACAAAAATAAACATATATATAATTTAGGTAAGTTAGGTTAATTTTTTCCCTCCAAAGTACAAACAAAATATATATATTAAAAAAATAAATTAGCTGAGTAAACACACCTGTAAAACATAAATTGATTAGGTTTACTAATTTGCATAAAAAACAGGTGTCTACAACAGTAATTAGCTAGATCCACTTATACTCACTCCAGTAATAAGCCTTTTACCACATGAATGAGCTAAATTCATTTCATTCCAGTGTATAATAAATTAGTTGAATCATCCCACAGTCAGTGTAGGAGTGAGCTGCACTACGTATAGCTTAGTTGGGGTGTCGTGCCGGTGTTAGAAAAGCTAAGTATAACGTGAATTAGCTGGGGATGTTGTATAGCTGTTTAGTAAGATGAGGGCAAGGGGAAGGTGATGTTTAGGGGTGAAGGGGAGGGGATATGGATGAAGGGAATGAGTGAGGGGGAAGGGGGAGAGTAGGGGTTAAGCGGGAAGGGGTAGGAGGAAGGGGGAGACTAAGGGGAAGGGAGAGGGGGGAGGGAGGAAGCGGTGTTGCCTGAAGTTGTGTCATCCAAAATTTTGAGAGAGAGAGAGAGAGAGAGAGAGAGAGAGAGAGAGAGAGAGAGAGAGAGAGAGGTTATAGTTTCTAATAATTCTTACTGTAGTTTTGTATTGTATGTCAGTTGTGTTGCTGTCATATACTGTTGATGATTTAGTGTATCGGTCTATTGTGTTATATTTGTGTTTGTATTGCGTGTGTATATATATGTGTGTGTGTGTGTGTGTGTGTATTTTTTTATAACCCTTTTCATGTGGAAGCAGTAGTAGTAGTAGCTGTTGTTGTGGTTGTTGTTGTTGTTGTTGTTGTGGTTGTTGTTGTTGTTGTTGTTGGTGGGTTGTTGTTGTTGTTGTGGCTGTTGTTGGTTGCTGTGGTTGCTAAGCGTCGGCGGTTGTTGTTGTTGTTGTGGTTGTTGTTGTGGTTGTTGTGGTGGTTGTTGTTGTTGTTGTTGTTGTGGTTGTGGTTGTTGTTGTGGTTGTTGTTGTGGTTGTGGTTGTTGTTGCTATTGTTGTAGTTGTTAGGTTAATATTTTCTTTCGTTCTTTCTTTTTCTGCTTTTATTATTATCATTATTATTATTAAAGTAATTTAAAAACTGAGTGAGTGAGTGAGTGAGTGAGTGAGTGAGTGAGTGAGTGAGTGAGTCTCTTGGTACTATAAAGTTATGGAACGATCGATGTTTACCTCACACTGTTGACGTATTAGCTTAGAGAGAGAGAGAGAGAGAGAGAGAGAGAGAGAGAGAGAGAGAGAGAGAGAGAGAGATGCAAACTGGAACATATTGCGTATGGGGTCTAATAGGGTTGGGGTCTAATAGGGTTGGGGGACCTTTAATGACTAGGGTCCACTTAACGAAACACCATAATAAAGTAGATCGCTAATGTGTTTGTCTGTCTGTCTTTCTGTCTGTCAATCTATCTGTCTCTCTGTTTATTCCTGTCTTTCTCTGTCTCTTCTTTTCTTCTCCCTTCCTCTTGTCTCTTTCATTCCTTTCTTCCATTTTTCGTTTTCTCTCTTCCTGCATTCTCTCCTTCGTTTTCTTTCGCCTTCATCCTTTCCTTATTTCTCTTTCCTCTCTCTTTACCTCCCCCTCCTCCTTCCCTCTCCTTTCCTCCTCCCTTCCCTCCTTCCCTCCTTCCTCCTTCCTCCTTCCTCCTCCTTCCCTCCTTCCCTCCTTCCCTCCCTCCTCCCTCCTTCCCTCCTCCTTCCTTCCTTCCTCCCTCCCTCCTCCTCCCTCCTTCCTCCCTCCCTCCCCTCCCTCCTTCCCCATTCCTCTCCTTCCCTCCTCCTTCCCTCCCTCCTTCCCCCTCCCCCTCCTTCCCCTCCCTTCCCTCCCTCCTTCCCTCCTCCTTCTCCTTCTTTCCTTCCCTCCTTCCCTCCCTCTCCTTCCCTCCTTCCCTCCCCTCCTTCCTCTCCATCCTCCTTCCTCCTTCCCTCCTTCCTCCTCCTCCTCCTTCCTCCCTCCTTCCCTTTCTTCCTCCCTCCAGTTCAAGGACCTCTGTAGTAAGGTGAGTCATTGATTTCCATGTACTCTCCTTCCCTTCACACCTCCTCACAAATGGGACCGAACCCCTCCAAGGACCCTGTGTGTGTGTGTGTGTGTGTGTGTGTGTGTGTGTGTGTGTGTGTGTGTGTGTGTGTGTGTGTGTGTGTGGGATGAATGCTTGAGAGAGAGAGAGAGGAGGAGAGAGGGGGTGTTGAGCGAGACCAATTTGAAGCGATGAGAGAGAGGGAGAGAAAGAAGGGGAGGTGAGAGAAAAGAGAGAGTGATAGTGGGTAAGGGTAAGAGAGAGAGAGAGAGAGAGAGAGAGGCGGGGGGCACGTTAATCTCTCTCTCTCTCTCTCTCTCTCTCTCCTACAGCACAATTTATAGAAAACGGATGCTTGTGAACATAGAGAACGGGTCCTCTCTCTCTCTCTCTCTCTCTCTCTCTCTCTCTCTCTCT
This sequence comes from Homarus americanus, assembly GCF_018991925.1. Taxonomy (NCBI): domain Eukaryota; kingdom Metazoa; phylum Arthropoda; class Malacostraca; order Decapoda; family Nephropidae; genus Homarus; species Homarus americanus. Next base: position 31,994 of record NW_024724910.1, read on the forward strand.
CTCTCTCTCTCTCTCTCTCTCTCTCTCTCTCTCTCACCTAAGTTCATCTGTAGTAAAGTTAAAGTTACGACTTGCTGAAAATCTTTTAAGTTCACTGAAGTTACGTGACATTTTCTTGTACGTGCAGATTAGGGAGTGGTGTTGTCTTGTTCACTTAAGCTAACCTAACATAATCTCTTCTTCTTTATCATTATTATTATTATTATTATTATTATTATTATTAAATTTGCTATTATTATTATTATTATTATTATTATTATTATTATTATTATTATTATTATTATTATTATTTGTTGTAGTAGTAATTGTAGTATTTGTTGTAATATTAATAAAATTCCTCTAAAACACATTACACACACACACACACACACACACACACACACACACACACACACACACACACACACAGAACCTCAAACTCTTAATATTTCATTCTGAGACTAAAATCTTTATTTAAGTTAAGCAAAAGTTGTCAAGGGAATGATAAGAGGGAGAGACGGAGGAAGAGAGAGAGAGACGGAGGAAGAGGGAGAGACGGAGGAAGAAGGAGGAGGAGGAGGAGGAGGAGGAGAAGTAGGCGGAGGAAGAACATTTTTCACTCGCTCTCCTTCAGAAATTTTAATAATATTTTTTAAGGAGATGCTAATGACAACTGACAGGTTCTAAAGATTAAAATTTTTCCTTTGATAATAAAAAGAAAAGTGTTGGTAAGAAGCTGTTAAGTGTCTTAGACGGTAGTGAAGGTGTGTGTGTGTGTGTGTGTGTGTGTGTGTGTGTGTGTGTGTGTGTGTGTGTTATATTATTATTATTATTATTATTATTATTATTAGTCGTAGTAGTAGTAGTAGTAGTAGTAGTAGTAGTAGTATTCCCGTAGTGTATATCACTCCCTTCTCATAACCTAACCTAACCCAACCTAAAGAAAATCGTCCACATAAACACTAACCATCAGCAACAACTTGTATCTATAGAGCAAAAAACCTCCCTCATGCGTAAAAAAAAAACACCATCAACCAATTTGCCGTCAGATCAGTAGAGGAGGGAATGTTATCCTTCAGGTAATCTCCAGGGTGTTCGTCAGCGTCAACAACAGGAGTAACGATGTGGTTCTCTGTGCTCATTACGTTGCCTTAATGATCGTTTGTGTATTGTCTGAGCTCTGTGTGTGAGTGTGTGTGAGTGTGTGTGAGTGTGTTTGTCTGTACATGCGTTAGTGGTGGGTGAGTCGAGATGGTCTTCGGTGTAAATAAGATATGAAACAAAAAATGGCGTAACTTGATTTAGCTTGAATTAATCTAACCTAACCCAGCATGATCTAATTTGACTCATCTAATCTAATCCAATATCACTTCATTTGACTTATTTAACAAAACCTAAAACTTAATTTACCTACCCTAACTTAACCTAACTTAACCATGCATAATCTAATGTCTAGCCAAAATTAATCTAGCCACACCGATGATAAGGATTAAACTGAGGTAATATGAGAGAGAGAGAGAGAGAGAGAGAGAGAGAGTGCACAAGTAAGTGAAATGTGGTGGGTCAACACCGCAGACTTTATCATTGACCGGGTTACAGGATAAACTTTAATATTTTTACTTCACGTCTTATTAATTATTATTATTATTATTATTATTATTATTATTATTATTATTATTATTATTATTATTATTATTATTATTATTATTATTATTATTATTATTATTATTATTATTATTATTAGCCGTTATCAATCTAACCACCCCGATAGTTTTATGATTAAAACTTTCAAAAGGGAAAAGATTGGTATTTTTAAAACAGAAGTTGAATTAGAATATACTAGAAATAGAATAACGTTCGCTTAAAGAAAAACTACAATTGATTTAAAACTAATGGCCAAATTATCGCTATTAATAAACTAGTCAAATACAGATCCGAAATTCCAAAGTATAATTATCACAACCGGAAATCAAGTTATTTATGTAATTTATCTCGACCCGACAATCTGAGGAGAATTATATCGGATTTCATGTAACAATACGACTAATTCAACTAATATATCGAATAATTTGTGTGGAATCGTTGATATTCGGAGCAATTCGTAGAGTGAGTTGTGTGTAAACGTAACTAGAGGCTTAATGTTCCTCTATGTCCTGAGGCTATAACAGCTGAGGCTATGACACTTATTATCTAACATTATCCTCACTATCAACATGGGAAACTATTTGTAGATTATAGATTATAATTATAGCTGTGTATAATTCCTTGTTGGTATAATTGCTCTTATTTTTGTCTTTAATCGTATGTTTTTGCTTTGTACGTCAACGAGAGGTTATTGAACTCGTTTAATATTCGTTTAATCGTTCGTTTTGTGTGTGAAGAGAGGGAGGTTGGTGGTACCCGGTGTGTGGTGTCTGAGTTGCTGAAGTTACCGCTACAACTGTAAAAGAAAACGGTTTCGAAAATTTCTTATCAGAGAAAATGGTGATGTTGTTGGTTTTAGGGGAGACTGTGTTGATGTGATGCTGGTATATTTACAGGGTATATTCATGCATTTATAAAGACACACACACACACACCAACAAATAAAGTTTGAGTGAAAGAGAATGATCAAACTATCTCTAAATACTTCATTAATACCCAAAAGTCCTTAATATTGTTGTTGTTGTTGTTGTTGTTGTTGTTGTTGTTGTTGTTGTTGTTGTTGTTGTTGCTGTTTCTGTGATTGCTGTTGTTGTTATCAGTATTATCATTATCTTCTCTCTACTTCCAGATAACAGAAGAGGAATCATGAGGCATCAACCCACCATGATGTTGATGATTCTGGTCGTGTTAACAGGTATGTACATTATATTATATACATTATAACTTATGTATATATCCAGGTATATACATTATCAGTCGTTTTGATAATTCCATCTTTCTTATCCCTTTTCTTATATTATATTCGACAGCTTACTCATATTATGGTTTGTGATGTCTGTCTGTATGTCTGTTTATCTTCACCTATGAGGGAGAGTGTGAGTGAGGTAGGAAAGAGAGAGAGAGAGAGAGAGAGAGAGAGAGAGAGGGGGGGTGGACTAAGGACAGAAAATAAATGCGAATAAGAAAAATAGAGAAAGGCAAAACGAGAAAAAGTAAATAAATACAAATACAATGAGGAAAAACAGAGAGAAATTGAAATAAACAAATAATAAAAACAGAGTGAGTGGAATACGCCTTTGAGGTTAAACACACAAAGGTGAAGGTTACAAAAGCAATTATCGACAGGTGTACAAAAGTGTGAGAGAGGGAAGTGATTAGTGTACAGCCATTGGCAGGTATTAAGAGCTTTGAAACGTGTGTCTGCCATCTCCTGTAGCAGCGTGTGTCGACCATCGTAAACAGCTGAATTATATTCTTATTTATTCTCTTCCGTGTGTGTGGGGGGGAATCAGAGAAAAGAAAGAAAAGAAAAGAAAATACTTAAGAGACTAAAGAATGAAAAAACAATGATATATTAGAATAAAATAGAATGAGAGAATGAAAAAGACAAAAAGTGATAAGAGTCTAAAAATGTAAAAAAAAAAAAAGTAGAAAAAAAAAAAATCACATACCCAACACAAAACTTTATTCAGAAGTCATACACGCATTCCAAATCCAGGAGATTTCAACAGAGCTAGCCCAGGAATATTAGGAATGCCCTTTGGGACTTCAGCAGGGAACCTTTTAACATTAGGAATATTCTCAGCACCGTGGGGAAAATGACGTCATCCTCTCAGCCATTGGAGTGGATGACGTCTGTGTGTTGTTCTTATGGGCGATTGTGGTGAAGGTTTGGCCCGAGAGATTGACAAGAGGAGGAGGAGGGGGAAGAGGAGAGAGGAGGAGGAGGAGGGAGGGCAGGAGGAAGGAGAGGGAGGAGGAGGAGGAGGGGGAGGAGGAGGGGAGGATGATTTCTTTCTTTCTTTCTTTCTTTCTTTCTTCTATTTATTATCATTATTATTAGTATTATTATTATTAGTAGTAGTAGTAGTGTAGTAGTAGTAGTAATAGTGATGTAGTAGTAATAACAGTAGTAGTAATAACAGTAGTAGTAGTAGTAGTAGTAATAGTAGTAGTAGTTGTTTTTATCTAAGTCACCCCGACACATGCATCGTTTTCTGTGATGCCTTAAACCCCACAAAAAATACAAAACAATACTCTTAGTGTACACACACACACACACACACACACACACACACACACACACACACGGACAATACTTACATTCAACGTTATTTGCTAAGTGAGTCTGACTTGACGTACTGAACCAACATTAATAGATACAGATTGTTTGGTCTAATTGTTATGGTGGGAGTAGTAGTTTATGGTGATTAATGGTGGTTATGGTGTATGGTGGTTAAGTTAGGTTAAGAGAGCGAGAGAGAGACAGAGCGAGAGAGAGAGAGAGAGAGAGAGACAGACAGACAGACAGACATAACCAAGTAAAGGTTATTCTTAGGTTGTAAAACTCTCAACCATTAAACGTCGTCTCGTGTCACAAATATCACGGATGACGTCATTCACTCCCACTGTTTACGTCACACTTCCCTGACGTAAACATTCCCACACCCCTCGGGACTCCTAGTAGGTGGCAATATTGCTAGTAGATTATAATATTACTAGTAGATGGGAATACTGCTAGTAGATGGGGATAGGCTCCTGTCCCAATTGACCTCTGTCCCAATAGACCCTTGCCCTAATAGACCCTTGCCCTAATAGACCCTTGTCCTAATAGACCCTTGCCCTAATAGACCCTTGCCCTAATAGACCCTTGTCCTAATAGATCTCTGTTCCAATAGACCTCTGACCTAATAGACCCCATGACGCCATATGTGAGTAAGTTTGGGTCTGTGGTAGAGATGATAGTTCCTTCACGTACAGGTGCTGGTGAGGCTCTCTGGGGTCTGCCTTAACTCCTCCCGCGTTCTCTTGTCTTAACCCCCCCCTCCCTCCCCCTCCTCCCCCCATTATTTGGAGTTGGGGGAGAAGGAGGGAGGAGTTGGGGAGGAGGAAAGAAAGGGAGATTGGGAGGGAGGGAATGGTGAAGGGAGGAGTTGGAGGCGACGTGAAGAAGGGAGATGGAGAGGGGAAGGGGTAAAGTTGGAAGAGGGGGGAGGGGGAGGGAAAGGGGAAGGGGAGAGGAAGGAAGTAATGATTGTACTGACCATGATGTTGATGATGTATGTATGTATGTATGTATGTATGTATGTATGTATGTATGATCCCCCACACTGACACACGTACATTATGCTGGCCAATGTGTGACACGTGAAGTGGAAAGAAATATAAAAGGTAAGAGAAGAAGACTCATGCCACCAATACCCGGCAACCTCTCGGGGATACGAACCCATGCACTCAAAATCAAACACTTTTCAAGACAGCTAAAACTCTGGAATATTCCACACGGCCACCAGAGACTAGCTGTTGGGAATATGGGAATATTCCTACACACTGTCCAAGGATTTCAGCAGATGGGAATGTTGTGGTTTTTCTACGTCAGAGGAAATTACGTCAGAGGAAATGACGTCAGGGGAAATAACGTCAGAGGATATGACGTCAGAGGAATGGCTACAGAGAGGATACATATAAACGAAAGACACAACAGTGGCCTTAAACACGTGTTATATAAAGGACAAATGCCAGGGGAAACAATCAACATCGTCTGGCGTTTCTTTCTCTTCTTGCAATGACGCTTTCATGAGAGCTACATCTTTCACCTGTGTTGGTGTTGTGTTGGTGTTGTGTTGTGTTGGTGCTGTGTTGTGTTGGTGCTGTGTTGGTGTTGGTGCTGTGTTGTGTTGGAGCTGTGTTGGTGCTGTGTTGTGTTGGTGCTGTGTTGTGTTGGAGCTGTGTTGTGTTGGAGCTGTGTTGTGTTGGAGCTGTGTTGTGTTGGTGCTGTGTTGGTGTTGTGTTTTGGTGCTGTTGGTGCTGTGTTGTGTTGAGTTGTGTTGGTGCTGTGTTGGTGCTGTGTTGTGTTGGTGTTGTGTTGGTGCTGTGTTGGTGCTGTGTTGTGTTGGTGCTGTGTTGGTGCTGTGTTGGTGCTGTGTTGGTGCTGTCTGTTGGTAGAGTTAAAAGGGAGAAATATAAGAAAGAGCGATAAACACAAGGAGAAAAAACAAGAGAGAGAGGGGGAGGAAGACACAGACAGAAAAAGAGACAAGACAAATAAAGAAAATCAAGAACTAAAAAAGGACAGAAAGACAAATAGACAGACAGAGACAAAAGGAAAATGGATACTAGTTTTACGACTTTATATCAAGTGATGTGTGGAAGCTTGACATAGACGTGGTGGTGTGGCACAGTAGGTAGACCAATCAGTACACCGCTTTTATATTTCCTGCATTTCGATTCGAGAGACGCGCGTCTGTTACCGAGGAAAATGAACATGTCGGAACAGAGAGTGTGTGTGGGGTGGGGTGGTGTAAGGTGTGTGGGTGGGAAGTGTGTGTGGAGTGAGGTGTGTGTGTGGGTAGGGAGTGTGTGTGTGGGGTGGGTGTGTGGGTGGGGAGGTGTGTGTGTGTGTGGGGGGGGGTGGGGTGTGTGGGTGGGGAGTGTGTGTGTGGGGTGGGGGTTGGGTGTGTGGGGAGTGTGTGTGTGTGGGGGGTGGGTGTGTGGGTGGGAAGGTGTGTGTGTGTGTGGGGGTGGGGTGTGTGTGGGAGGTGTGTGTGTGTGGAGTGGGGTGTGTGGGTGGGGTGTGTGTGGAGTGGGTGTGTGGGTGGGGTGTGTGTGTGTGTGGGGTGGGTGTGTGGTGGGAGTGTGTGTGTGGGTGGGGTGTGTGTGGGAGTGTGTGTGTGTGTGGGGTGGGGTGTGGGTGGGGTGGGGTGTGTGTGGGTGGGGTTGGTGTGGGTGGGAGTGTGTGTGTGGAGTTGGGTGTGGGTGGGAGTGTGTGTGTGTGGGGTGGGTGTGGGTGGGGTGTGTGTGTGGGGGGTAGGGTGTGTGGGTGGGGTGTGTGTGTGTTGGGGGTAGGGTGTGGTGGGAGTGTGTGGGGAGTGGGTGTGTGGGTGGGAGATGTGTGTGTGTGTGGGGGTGTGTGGGTGAGGTGTGTGTGGGGTGGTGTGTGTGGGGAGTGTGTGTGTGGGTGGGTGTGTGCGTTGGGGTGTGTGTGTGGGGTGGGGTGTGTGGGTGGGGTGTGTGTGTAGGTGGGGTGTGTGGGTGGGGTGTGTGTGTGTGGGGTGGGGTGTGTGGGTGTGTGTGTGGGGGGGGTGGAGTGTGTGGGTGGGAGTGTGTGTGTGGGGAGGGGTGGGTGTGTGGGTGGGGTGTGTGTGTGGGTGGGGTGGTGTGGGTGGGGTGTGTGTGTGGGTGGGGTGTGTGGGTGGGAGTGTGTGTGTGGTGGGGTGTGTGTGGGGGTGTGTGGGTGTGGGGTGTGTGGTTGGGGGTGTGTGTGTGGGTTGGGGTGTGGGTGGGGTGTGTGTGGTTGGGTGGGGTGTGTGTGGGGTGTGTGTGTGGGTTGGTTGGGGTGTGTGTGTGGGGAGTTATGTGTGGGAGGGTAGGTGTTGGGTGGGGAGTGTGTGTGTGGGGGTGGGTGGTGTGTGTGTAGGAGTGTGTGTGGGGTGGGGTGTGTGTGTGGGAGTGTGTGTGTGGGAGGTTGAGGTGTGTGGGTGGGAGTGTGTGTGTGGGGTGGTGGGTGTTGGTGTGTGGGGTGTGTGTGTGGGGTGTGGGGTGTGTGTGTGGGGAGGTGTGTGTGGGGGTGGGGTGTGTGGGGTGTGTGTGTGTGGGAGTGGGGTGTGTGTGTGGGGTGTGTGTGGGGAGGGGTAGGGTGTGTGTGGGTGGGGTGTGTGTGTGGGGTGGGGTGTGTGGGGTGTGTGTGTGGGGTGGGTTAAGGTGTGTGGGTGGGAGGTGTGTGTGTGTGGGGGGTAGGTGTGTGGGTGGGAGGTGTGTGTGTGGGGGAGTGGGGTGTGTGTGTGAGGTGTGTGTGGGGTGTGTGGGTGGGGAGGTGTGTGTGTGTGGGGAGGGTGGGTGTGTGTGTGGGAGATGTGTGTGGGTGGGTGTGTGGGTGGGGAGTGTGTGTGTGTGGGGTGGGGTGTGTGTGTGGGGAGGTGTGTGTGTGGGGGAGGGTTGGTGTGTGTGGGTGGGAGTGTGTGTGTGTGGGGAGGGTGGGTGTGTGTGTGTGGGAGTGTGTGTGTGGGGGGTGGGTGGGTGTGTGGGTGGGGAAGTGTGTGTGTGTGGGGTGGGTGTGTGGGTGGGAGGTGTGTGTGGGGGATTGGGGTGTGTGTGTGTGGGAGTGTGTGTGTGGGGAGGTGGGGTGTGTGGGGTGTGTGTGTGGGAGGGTGGGGTGTGTGTGTGGGGGTGTGTGTGTGTGGGGGAGGTTAGGGTGTGTGTGGGTGGGAGGTGTGTGTGTGGGTGGGGTGTGTTGGGGTGTGTGTGTGTGGGGTGGGGTGTGTGGGTGGGGTGTGTGTGTGGGTTGGGGTGTGTGTGTGGGGTGTGTGTGGGGTGGGGTGTGTGTGTGGGGTGTGTGTGTGTGGGGTTGGGGTTGTGTGGGGTGTGTGTGTGTGTGGGGTGGGTGTGTGGGTGGGGAGTGTGTGTGGGGTGGGGTTGTGTGGGTGGGAGTGTGTGTGTGTGGGTGGGGTGTGGGTGGGGGTGTGTGTGTGTGGGTGGGTGTGTGTGTGGGGAGTGTGTGTGTGGGTGGGGTGTGTGGGTGGGGTGTGTGTGTGGAGTTGGGTGTGTGTGTGGGGTGTGTGTGTGTGGGATTAGGGTGTGTGTGGGAGTGTGTGTGTGTGTGGGTGGGGTGTGGGGTGGGTGTGTGGGGAGTGTGTGTGTGTGAGGGGTTGAGGTGTGTGTAGGGGTGTGTGTGTGGGGGTGGAGTTGTGGGTGGGGTGTGTGTGTGTGGGGGGGTAGGTGTGTGGGTGGGGGTGTGTGTGTGGGGTGGGGTTGTGTGGGTGGGGTGTGTGTGTGGGTTGGGGTGGGGGGTGGGGTGTGTGGGGTGGGTGTGTGTGGGTGGGGTGTGTGTGGGGTGGGGTGTGGGGTGTGTGTGGGTGGGTGGGGTTGGTGGGTGGGGTGTGTGTGTGTGGGAGGATTGGGTGTGTGTGTGTAGGAAGGTGTGTGTGTGTGGGGAGGAGGTTAGGTGTGTGGGTAGGAGGTGTGTGTGTGTGTGGGGGAGGGGTGGGTGTGTGTGTGGGAGGTGTGTGTGTGGGGGGTGGGTGTGTGGGTGGGTGTGTGTGTGTGGGGAGGGTGGGTGTGTGTGGGGAGTGTGTGTGTGTGGGGTGGGTGGTGTGTGTGGGTGGGAGGTGTGTGTGTGTGGGTGGGGTTGGGGATGTGGGTGGGAAGTGTGTGTGTGTGGAGAAGGTGGGTGGGAGGTGTGTGTGTGGGGGGTGGGGTGTGTGGGTGGGAGGTGTGTGTGTGTGTGGAGTTGGGTAGGGTGTGTGGGTGGGAGGTGTGTGTGTGTGTGGGGTTGGGTGGGGTGTGTGTGTGGGGAGTGTGTGTGTGTGGGGTTGGGTGGGGTATGTGGTGTGTGGGGTTGGTGGGGTGTGGGGTGTGGGGTTGGGGTTGGGGTGTGGGGTTGGGGTGGGGTGTGTGGGTGGGGTGTGTGTGTGTGGGGTTGGGTGTGGGGAGTGTGTGTGTGGGTGGGTGTGTGTGTGGGAGTGTGTGTGTGTGGGGTTGGGTGGGGTGTGGGTGGGGTGTGTGGGCTGGAATGGAACAGGGTTGATTCATATAGGGTTCACCACTATCCCGGGGTAGAGGCAAAAGGTGACTTAGTGTTTCTAGTATAGTTAAGGGTCATATGGTTATACTGATGAAGCTGTTAGACCAGGTGTGACGGTGCTGGACAGGTGGTTATATGGAGGTACTTGACACTGTGTTTAGTTACCAGAGTAGTCTTTGTGGAACTAAGGTACAATACAATACTTTACTACAGTCACCTATGATGTATTATTGTTGTGTGTGTGTGTGTGTGTGTGTGTGTGTGTGTGAGTGTTAGAGAAATAATGCACAAGTAAGTGAAATGTGGCGGGTGAAGACCGTAGACTTTTTCATTGGCCGGGTTAGAGGATAAACTTTAATATTTTTACTTCACGTATTATTATTATTATTATTATTATTATTATTATTATTATTATTATTATTATTATTATTATTATTATTATTATTATTATTATTATTATTATTATTATTATTATTATTATTATTATTATTATTATTATTATTATTATTATTATTATTATTATTATTATTATTATTATTATTATTATTATTATTATTATTATTATTATTAAACTCTCTAAAGAATTATATCATTTCATTCATCATAGGAAAAATACCTAATATTTATTTGTAACCCTTTACACACAATTTTAATATCAAGTCTGGTCAGCTGTTAAGTCGTAGTAAGGGCGATTGTTTACTATGGCCCAGGGTCAATCACCTCTCAATGGAAGGTCACAGCTGTTATGGCTATTTCTGTACATAAGGTGATCACTATCGCTGAAGTGAGTGTTATTCCATACACGAATGGGGCCTATTAGGACTGAGGACCATTAAGACTGAGGCCTATTAGGACCGAGGACCATGAAGACTAGGGCCTTATTAGGACTGGAGGACCATTAAGACTGGGGCCTATTAGGACTGAGGACCATTAAGACTGGGGCCTATTGGACGAAGGACCATTAAGACTGGGGCCATGAGACTGAGGACCATTAAGACTGGGGCCTATTAGGACTGGAGGACCATTAAGACTGGGGGGCCTACTGGGCTATGGGACTGAGGACCATTAAGACTGGGGCCTATTAGGACTGAGGACCATTAAGACTGGGGCCCTGTGGGATGAGGACCATTAAGACTCAGGGCCTGTTAGGACTGAGGACCATTAAGACTGGGGGCCTGTGGGACTGAGGACCATTAAGACTGGGGCCTGTGGGACTGAGGACCATTAAGACTGGGGCCTATTAGGACTGAGGACCATTGGAGGACCATTAAGACTGGGGCCTATTAGACTGAGGACCACAAGACTGGGGGGGACGGAGGACCATTAAGACTGGGGCCTAGGACTGAGGACCATGAAGACTGGGGCCTATTGGACTGAGGACCATTAAGACTGGGGCCTATTAGGACTGAGGACCATTAAGACTGGGGCCCTATTGGGACTGAGGACCATTAAGACTGGGGCCTATTGGGACTGAGGACCATTAATACTGGGGCTATTAGGACTGGAGGACCATTAAGACTGGGGCCTATTAGGACTGAGGACCATTAAGACTGGGGCCTAATTGGGACTGAGTAACCATTAGGACTGGGGCCTATTAGGACGGAGGACCATTAAGACTGGGGCCTCTGCCAGGACTGAGGACCATGAAGACTGGGGCCTATTAGGACTGAGGACCCATTATTAGGACTGGGACCACAAGACTGGGGTAGGACTGAGGACCATTAAGACTGGGGCCTATTAGGACTGACCATTAAGACTGGGGCCTATTAGGACTGAGGACCATTAAGACTGAGGGCCTATTAGGGCCTGTGGGACCGAGGACCATTAAGACTGGGGCCTATTGGGACGGAGGACCATTAAGATCAGCCTATTAGGACTGAGGACTATGAAGACTGAGGCCTATTAGGACTGAGGACCATGGACTGGGGGCCTATTAGGACTGGAGGACCATAAGACTGGGGCCTATTAGGACCATGAGGCCTGGGGCCCCTGTGGGACTGGGGACCATTAAGACTGGGGCCTGGCTGGGACAGGGAGGACCATTAAGACTGGGGCCTATTAGGGGACTGAGGACCACCTGTTAAGACTGGGGCCTATTAGGACTGAGGACCATGAAGACTGGGGCCTATTAGGACTGAGGACCATTAAGACTGGGGCCTGGGACTGAGGGACCATAGGACTGGAGGACCATTAAGACTGGGGCCTATTGGGACTGAGGACCATTAAGACTGGGGCCTATTAGGACGGAGGACCATGAGGACTGAGGCCTCTAGGACTGAGGACCATTAAGACTGGGGTCTATTAGGACGGAGGACCATGGAAGACTGGGGCCCCTCATAGGACGGAGGACCATGAAGACTGAGGGCCCTTAGGACTGAGGGACCATGAAGACTGAGGCCCTGTGGGACTGGAGGACCATTAAGACTGGGGCCTATTAGGACTGAGGACCATGAAGACTGGGGGCCTATTGGGACTGGAGGACCATGGAAGACTGGGGCCTATTAGGACGGAGGACCATTAAGACTGGGGGCTGTGGGACTGAGGACCATGAAGATGGGGCCCTGTGGGACCGAGGACCATGAAGACTGGGGCCTATGGGACTTGGGACCATGAAGACTGGGGCCTATTACTGGGGACGTGGGGCTAGGATTGGGACTGAGGGACCAATAAGACTGGGGCCTAATAGGACTGAGGACCAATAAGACTGGGGCCTATTAGGACGGAGGACCATAAGACTAAGGGGCCTATTAGGACGGAGGACCATTAAGACTGGGGCCTATTAGGATGGGAGGAGGGACCATGAAGACTGGGGCCTAATGGGACTGAGGACCATGACGACTGGGGCCTATTGGGACGGAGGGGACCATTAAGGGGCCTATTAGGACCTATGACGATGGGACTGAGGACCATTAAGACTGGGGCCTATTAGGACTGAGGACCATTGGGGAGCCTAAGACTGAGACCATTATTATGGGACTGAGGACCATTAAGACTGGGGCCTATTAGGGGCTAGCAGGACCATTAAGACTGAGACCCTATTGGGAGGACATTAAGACTGGGGCCCTGTGGGACTGAGGACCATTAAGACTGGGGCCTATTAGGACTGAGGACCATTAAGACTGGGGCCCATTAGACTGAGGACCATTAAGACTGGGACCCTGTGGGACTGAGGACCATTAAGACTGGGGCCCCTGTGGGACTGGAGGACCATTAAGACTGGGGGGCCCATTAGGACTGAGGACCATTAAGACTGGGGCCTATTAGGACTGAGGACCATTAAGACTGCATGGGGGCCTATTGGGACTGGAGGACCATGACGACTGGGGGCCTATTAGACTGAGGACCCTGACTGGGGCCTATTAGACTGAGGACCATTAAGACTGGGGGCCTAATTGGGACTGAGGACCATTAAGACTGGGGCCTATTAGGGGTTCCTGTGGGACTGAGGACCATGACGACTGGGGCCTATTAGGACTGAGGACCATTAAGACTGGGGCCTATTAGGACTGAGGACCATGACGACTGGGGCCTATTGGGACTGAGGACCAGCGTAAGACTGGGGCCTGTGGGACTGAGGACCGTAAGACTGGGGCCTATTGGGACTGAGGACCATGAAGACTGGGACGGCCAGGGACGGAGGACCATTAAGACTGGGGCCCCTGGGACGGAGGACCATTAAGACCGAGGCCTATTAGGACTGAGGCCTATTAGGACTGAGGACCATTAAGAAGACTGGGGACCATGAATTATGGGACTGAGGACCATTAAGACTGGGGCCTATTAGGACTGAGGACCATTAAGACTGGGGCCTAATGGGACTGAGGACCATGAAGACTGGGGCCTATTAGGACTGGAGGACCATGAAGACTGGGGCCTAATTGGGACTGAGGACCATTAAGACTGGGGAACAATTGGGACTGAGGACCATGAAGACTGGGGCCTATTGGGACGGAGGACCATTAAGACTGGGGCCTATTAGGACGGAGGACCATTAAGACTGGGGCCTATTGGGACTGGAGGACCATTAAGACTAGGGCCTATTAGGACTGAGGACCATTAAGACTGGGGCCTATTAGGACTGAGGACCATGAAGACTGGGGCCTATTAGGACTGAGGACCATGAAGACTGGGGCCTATTAGGACTGAGGACCATTATGGGGCCTCTCAGGACACGGACCTAGTTGTCGTGAAGCCGTGGAGGAGTCAGAAAATTCCGGGCCATTTTTCATCCTAAACGACCGGTAGGATTGATGCGGAGACCCTGACGCTAATTAAGAAGCAGACCATTTGGGGGAAGAGGAGGCGAGAATGGCGTCATTACACGGGACCAAATATGACCTCTCTTAAACGGAGCATAAACTGACGTTATTTTACACGGGACAACAGTGATGTCCTTTTTAACGTAGCGAAAGTGACGTAATCTCCACAAAAGTCTCTCTCTCTCTCTCTCTCTCTCTCTCTCTCTCTCTCTCTCTGTCTCTCTCTCTCTCTCTCTCTCTCTCTCTCTCTCTCTCTCTCTCTCTCTCTCTCTCTCTCCACACACACAGTAAATAGCCACTCACACAACCTTGAAGACCCTGGCAGCAAAAACTCTGTTTATCCTGAAGATATTTATTCCATTGTATATGCAAATTAACCCCGCCATTAGGATCACGTATGCAGATTAGGAAGTAATGAATGATCGCAAAGGTATTTATTTCCTTGACTTTTGTTTGGTTTGTAAGTTTATTTAAGTGAGGGTTTATTATTATTATTATTATTATTATTATTATTATTATTATTATTATTATTATTATTATTATTATTATTATTATTATTATTATTATGATTATTATTATTATTATTATTATTATTATTATTATTATTATTATTATTATTATGATTATGATTATGATTATGATTATAGGAGTAGTATGGAGGACAGACAAAGGAAAGATGAAGGATAGATAAATAGATGGAGAATAGATAGAGTGTGGATAGAGCAAGGATAGCGTGGATAGAGCAAGGATAGAGTGTGGATAGAGCAAGGATAGAGTGTGGCTAGAGCAAGGATAGAATGGATAGAGCAAGGATAGAGAGTGGCTAGAGCAAGGATAGAGTGGATAGAGTAAGGATAGAGTGTGGATAGAGCAAGGATAGAGTGGATAGAGTAAGGATAGTTTGGATAGTGCAAGGATAGAGTGTGGATAGAGTAAGGATAGAGTGTGGCTAGAGCAAGGATAGAGTGGATAGAGCAAGGATAGAGAGTGGCTAGAGCAAGGATAGAGTGGATAGAGCAAGGATAGAGTGAGGATAGAGCAAGGGTAGAGAGTGGATAGAGCAAGGATAGAGTGGATAGAGCAAGGATAGAGTGGATAGAGTAAGGATAGTTTGGATAGTGCAAGGATAGAGTGTGGATAGAGCAAGGATACAGTGTGGATAGTGCAAGGATAGAGTGTGGATAGAGCAAGGATGGGAGTGTAGATGGAGGCAAGGATGGGAATTGGATGGGAAGTAAGGATGGTTTGGATGGTGCAAGGATGGGGGTGTGTGGCTAGAGCAAGGATAGAGTGGATAGAGCAAGGATAGAGAGTGGCTAGAGCAAGGATAGAGTGGATAGAGTAAGGATACAGTGTGGATAGTGCAAGGATAGAGTGTGGATAGAGTAAGGATACAGTGTGGATAGTGCAAGGATAGAGTGTGGATAGAGTAAGGATAGTTTGGATAGTGCAAGGATAGAGTGTGGATAGAGCAAGGATACAGTGTGGATAGTGCAAGGATAGAGTGTGGATAGAGCAAGGATACAGTGTGGATAGTGCAAGGATGGAGTGTGGATAGAGCAAGGATACTGTGGATAGTGCAAGGATACAGTGTGGATAGTGCAAGGATAGAGTGTGGATAGAGTAAGGATACAGTGTGGATAGTGCAAGGATAGAGTGTGGATAGAGAGTGGATAGAGCAAGGATAGAATGTGGATAGCGTGGATAGAGCTCATTAAGGTGACACAGACTAAGAGGGGTCACCTGCACCTTCACACAATTTAAAAAACATTGATTTTTTTTATCCGGGTGATGAGGCAACACCACCACCCGTTTTTGTCTTTGTTTTGCTTTCATCTTTTTCTTATTTCTTTTTCTTCTTTTTTCTTTTTCATTCTTTCCTTCTTTATTTTTTTTTCTTTCTTTCTTTCTTTCTTTCTTTCATCTTGTTCTTATTTCTTGTTGTTGTTATTGTTCTTGTAGTTCTTCTTCCATCTCCTCTTCCTCCCCCTTTCCTCGCGTGTCTTATGATCGTATGCGTGCTGAGGGAGGGGGTGGGGGTGGTGTAGTGAGGGGTGAGGAGTGAGAGAGAGTAGTGAGGAAGGGTGAGAGGAGAGGAGAAGGAAGTGGTGTTGAGAAAGTCGGTCAGTCATCAGAAATGTGTCTGAGAGAGAGAGAGAGAGAGAAAGAGAGAGAGAGAGAGAAAGAGAGAGAGAGAGAGAGAGAGAGAGAGAGAGAGAGAGAGAGCTATTGTAATTATAGATTATAACTGAAGTTAGAAGATCGGAACTTTGGTTAATAGACACCAGTTCTAATAGGCTCCACTTATAACAAAATATAGCTTTACGTGCTAATATATCCCAAAAGCTAAAGCTATTCTGAGTGTAAACAATAGCTGGATACATAATGAGAGTGAGGAGCTAAAGTGAATTAAAAGACTTTTGGTCGAATTACGGTCGAGTGCTCAGAGCATATTGACAATGATCTGGTTATACTGTCCTAATTACCCAATTATACCTGCCAATTGCTTGTTACGAGGTCAACTACCCTAACTACACACACACACACACAGAGAGACACACTCACACACACGTAATAGGGATATCGTGACCTGACCTCTAATAACTTCTTATAAAATGGCTAGGAGGTCAAGTCATTATAGGGTCAAAGTTATAATGGGTAATAGTTGCAATAGGTCCCTCCGGTTCTAATGGGTTTTAAAGGGTTCTAGTGGTTATTAATGGGTTCTAATGAGTTTTATTGGGTTATAATGGGCTTTAATGGGTTATAATGGGTTTTAATAGGTTTTAATAAGTTTTAATGGATTCTAACGGGTTATAATGGTTCTTATGGGTTCTAATAGGTGTAAGATGCTGTTATAACTTTTCTCTCCAGTCGATCAATCACTTTGCTCTAAATCTATCACAATTTGAGGTCAGGTCAGGTGTGAAGAGAAAACTTGGTAGGTGAGAGAAGTTTAGTGTGAGGGAGTTCTGTCAAGCTGTGTGTGTGTGTGTGTGTGTGTGTGTGTGTGTGTGTGAACAAAGAAGTAAACAAACAAACAAAGACAAACAAATGCAAACAAAAACACCAAGAGGGATAGATACTGGATAGATAGCACATAATCCCAGTAGCCTTCGTCACCTATCCTCCATGTGGACGTGATAGCTCCTGAAGGGATGGGAGGATAGTCTCAAAAGTCGATAGGGATGTTGTTTTTATCTTCCAATATTCGTGTTTGTTTTAATTGATGATGTTGTTGTTTTAGTAGGTCAAGGGGGCTGAGGGGGGTGGGTGAGGGGGGGCTGAGGGGGTGGAGGGGGGGCTGAGGGGGGTGGGAGGGGGGCTGGGGGGGGTGGGTGAGGGGGGCTGAGGGGGGTGAGGGGGGCTGAGGGGTGGGTGAGGGGGCTGAGGGGGTGGGGGTGAGGGGGTGAGGGTGGGGTAGATACTCTGGGTTAACTGGTGTGTCGTGGTTTCTCTCCTCACCTGCCTACAAAATAGCATTATTTGGTAAGGGAGGAGGAGGAGGAGGAGGAGGAGGAGGAGGAGGAGAGGTGGTGAAGACCCTTGAAGTAGCTGAATCATAAGCGGCCAGCGGCTCTCTCTCTCTCTCCCCAACCCCAGCACCTAACCACCAGTACAGTACCTCCCCCACGATCCCTCATCACCCCCTCCCAACACTGCCTTCCTACCTACCACAACCTTTTCTCCCCTTCATCCTTTCCAACACTACATCCCTCCTCCTCCCTCCCACCACCACCCTCCCCTCCCCACCACACCTCCTCCCCACCACCTCCTCCCTCCCCCACCACCACCTCCCTCCCACCACCACCTCCCTCCCCACCACCACACCTCCTCCCACCACCACCTCCCTCCCACCCACCACCTCCTCCCACCACCACCTCCCTCCCACCACCACCTCCCTCCCCACCACCACCTCCCCCCAACCCACACACAATACATTGTTGTCAACAGTTTTACGTCGGGAGAGGGAGGGGAGGAGGAAGAGGAGGAAGAGGGTTGTGGAGGAGGAAGGAGGAGTGCAGGGCGTGACTATGATGGAATAGAGATATATCCTCCTCCTCCCTCCTTCCTCCTCCTCCTCCTCCTTCCTCCCTCCCTCCCTCCCTCTCCTTCCCTCCCCCTCCATCCCTCCTTCCTTCCTTTCTCCTTTCTCCTTCCATTCTTTGCCCTCCTTCTCTCCGTCTTCCCTTTCTCTTTATCCCCTTATCCTCACTTTCTCACCCCTTCCTTTTTTTTTCCCAGCATCCTCTTCTCTCTCAACCCTTCTCATTATCTCCTGTCTTCCATGTCTCTTTTCCTCTCTCTTTTCTCCCTTACTCTCCATCCCTCTTTCTCTCTCTTTTTCTCACCTTTTTCCTCCTCTCCTCCCTTTTCTCTCCTGTTTCTCCTCTCTCTTCTCTCTCTCCCACACCCCCACCAGGTATGAGAGACACAGGTACACCTTAATGACCACCAGGTGATCAGTCAAATTTATAACAAGAGGTTGAGTCCTTCCGTCCTGTCTTGTGATTGGCTGGTTATGGAGTTGAATATAGAGGCGAGAAATTGACTATTATTAGCCATTCAACTTTAGGAGAAAGTGAATTGACTTGAACCATTGGACGATTGAATATTAAAGTGATTAATTGTTGTGGGAGGATGATGGTTTAGGGAAGTTAGTTATTATTATTATTGTTTGTGTCAGCGAGTTTATATATTTTACCCACGAATGAGAGAGTTGTGTGTGTGTGTGTGTGTGTGTGTGTGTGTGTGTGTGTGTGACTCTCTATAGGGCTTCAGGCTGTGTGAGCGTTTGCCTGAATGAACAAGTCACCTACACTCTTTTCCTCCTCTCCTCCTCCCTCCCTCCCTCCCTCCCTCCCTCCTCCTCCCTCCCTCCTCCCTCCCTCCCTCTCCCTCTCCATCCATCCTCCCCTTCCTGTCTCCCCCCTCTATATGACTGCCTCTCCCTCCTATTTTATTCCTCCCCTTTCTCTCCCCCACACCTTCGTCTCTCTCCCTCTCCTCCTCTTAACCTCCGTCTTTCTCTCCCCCTCTCTCTGTCCCCCACCGCCTCAGACACCTTTTAATTGCAAAGAAAATACAAAACAAAACAAGTGAATAACGCCCAACAACCTCAGTATAGGATTGGAGGTATTCTTGCGTGTTGGAAAGCGATTATAATACGGATATATACGAGTATATATGTGTGTGTGTGTGTGTACGATCCTCTCCTGGAAATAGTTTGGGACTCTTTAGTTTGGGAGTTTATTGAATTTTTTTTTTTTTTACTTGTGTTCTTATTGAAATACACCAACCTCCACCACCACACCCCACTCACCCCCACCTCCACCCCAACCCCCTCCACTCACCCCACTTACCCCACTCACCCCAACCCCCTCCACTCACCCCACTCACCCCACTCACCCCACTCACCCCAACCCCCTCCACTCACCCCACCTCACCCCCACTCACCCCATCATCCCAACCCTCCCACTCACCCCACTCACCCGACCCCCACTCACCCCACCCAAAATATATATACTCTGGGAATATAAAAACTAACTTGTGGGATTATGAGTCCTCGTGAGTACAGAGATAAAGCAATTTGGGGAGAGTTAACACAGTCAAAGTTTGTGTGTGTGTGTGTGTGTGTGTGTGTGTGTGTGTGTTGTGTGTGTGTGTGTGTGTGTGTGTGTGAGACAGGTAATATGCTCATAATCATATCTCTGACAGGTATTCAACACCTTAAACAGACGTTGTGAGGTACAGGTGACCTAATTAGGTATTATAGCGTGCAGAGATGAAGGAAGAGAGAGAGAGAGAGAGAGAGACAGAGAGAGAGAGAGAGAGAGAGAGACAGAGAGAGAGAGAGAGAGAGAGAGAGAGAGAGAGAGACAGAGAGAGAGAAGAGAGAGAGAGACAGAGAGAGAGATATCACATAGACCATAGGGATATCTCGAGCCTATCTGTGTATAATACTGAGCATTACATATTCTAGTCTCTCGTCTGACTTTCCTCTCACATTGAAGTTCCTCCTCTACTTTACTCCTCCTTCCCCTCCATCCCCTTCTTCTTCTTCCCTTCTCCTTTCTTCCTTCCTCATCCCTCCCTATCCTCCACCTCCTCCTCCTCCTTCCTCCTCCCCCACCTCTCCTCCCCAAGGCACTGTTTCAGGGTGTAGTTCTTCTCTCCCCATTTATTATGTGTTACTGTTATCGTTCCGTTATTAATGTTTCAGTGTTTGTCCTGCAGGCGACCGTGATGAGAGTGTGTGAGAGAGTGTGAGAGGAGTGAGGTGAGAGAGAGGTGTGAGAAGAGTGTGAGAGAGGTGTGTGAGAGAGTGTGTGAGAGAGTGTGTGAGAGAGAGTGTGAGAGAGAGTGTTAGAGAGTAGAGAGTGTGTGAGAGTGTGTGTGAGAGAGTGTGTGAGAGAGGTGTGAGAGAGAGTGTGTGAGAGAGTGTGTTACCCCCCCACACACACACTCATATACCCTTACACACACACATACCACAATCAACTATCACTTAAAACAATCACTTAAAATTCACCTTGTGTTCAATAGTACCACCAACTCAAACAAAAGATAAGGTAAAAGTCATCAATTATTGCTATGTAAAAATA
>NW_024724910.1:57500-74734 GCF_018991925.1 Homarus americanus
ACATTCCAACCTTGTTCTGTCAGTTCTCTTCACAGCTCCTTCTCTTCTTTTCCTAAGCTGTTTTATCACGTCTGTCCTACTTTCTCCTTTTATTTTCATTCGTTTTCTTTTTCATCATTTATTAATTTGTTGTTGTTGTTTGTTCTCCCTCTCCTCTTTTTTCTTCTTCATCTTCATCTTCTTCTTCCTTTATTATTATTATAAGTATCTTTTATGTCGTAGGTAAGGGCAGTTAGTACACACCTGTTGTTAGTACACACCTGTTGTAGCAAACGGCTGACACGTTAATTAATTGACTTCAACTGGAGTTTCCTGTTGGGACAAGACCTTGCGTAAAGCCCCTCCCTCCCTTCCTTCTCCTCTGTCTCTCTCTCTCTTCTCTCCACCTCTTCCTCTCACCCCTGTTCCTTATCCCCCAAACCCGGAAGAAGAGGACACGACCACCACGAAGCATCCTACACTGGGTGACTGTTGAAAGGAGGGGGAGAGTGGCCGGAGGGACGAGGAAGAGGAGGGGTGAGTGTAGAGAGAAGAGACCGGGTTGAGGCCCCGCCCAGTCGCCCCTCCCCTACCTGGTGATCACCATCTGGCACCACCACCTGGAGCTGCTGTAGGTGAGGCCTTCAGGTACCTAACGTGGCAGGAGGCGTGGCCGTCTGTGTTTGTGTGTAACAGGTCGGTGAGGTGTGTGTGTGTGTGTCCGTCCTGCTTACTTGTGGTAGTACAAGTGGGGAGGTAAAAAGCGAGGGGAGAGCGGGCGTGTAGGAGAGGAGCGGAGAGGGCGCGGCAGGTGCGCACAGGGCGTGTGTGTCCCCCTCTCGGTAGTGGCGTGGCCCGGCCCTGCTCCACCCCTCCCCGCCCGAAGCCGATAGTTACCGCTCGCCCCATCAGTCTCGCGCTGTGTGTCGACAGGTACGCTGCTCTTGCGCTGCTCAACAACGCCGCCCACCATCCCCCCGACACCCCCTTTCAAATACCGCCCGCGCAGTGACCACCCTACCAGCCACAAGCTACACCAAAGGCGCTTTAACATCCCCGAAAAAGTGTGTGCGTGTGTGTGTGCCTGTGTGTGTGTGTGTGTGTGTATGTATATGTGTGTATGCGTGTGCGTGTGCGTGAGCGTGCCTCCACGGCCGTGTTCCCATCACCTCGAAACACAACCCGCACAAGTGACCACCCAGACGTGTGTGTGTGGTCAGTGGTGCACCTAGTCGCCGCCCCTTGCCAGCCGCCGCAACTGATTACCTGGCCGCAAGCCACCCCAGTCTTGTGTATGTCTGTGTGTGTCTCTGTGTGTGTGCGTCAGCCAGCATTTTGTCGTGGCCGTAGACTCAAGTCAACACCCGACACAAGGACCTCAACAGTTCTCCGCCAGGGAGTTAGTAGCAGGCTGGAGGAGGTCCTGTAGGCTCACAGTGGCCGCCGCTGGTCCGTCGTCAGCACCGCCGTGAAGGTCCTCCAGCTACTGTAGTGTCCGTGTGTGTGTCAAGGTGTCCTCCTCCTCCTCTCCAGTGCTCGGGGAAAGTGTTGGTAGTTGACTGTTTGTGAAAAATATCGAAAAGAGAAAGAAAAATGGATACAGAAACTAGTTTGTTGTTCTTGTCAATGACTTATGGTTTGGAGGAAATTTTCCCAAGTGGTTATGAGGAGGAAATTATCGATGGTCGTTTGGTTATGTTCGTAGATTATGTAACGAGATGATTAACCTGTGTGTAGTTGTTTCAGTGGCAATTGACCTCTGGGTGACCTACAGTACATGTATCGATAAGCTAGCAGACGGGTAGTGACTCCCGGAGGCGTGAGCTGCCCTTGAGAAAAAGATTAATCACAGACTCAAACGTCACTCACATATGTATTTACAAACAAAGTTCCCATCAGCAAGAAGGAGTAAGTATGTGCCTGTGGTGTAAACAACGACGCATGTGGAGATAAGAACAGAGCACTTGACGCATCTAACACCTTGATAAGCGGAGACACGACACTCACCACATAACCTAAACGCCAGGCGATGACCACAGGAAAAACAAATAGAATCTGAGACAATATATAAGAGGTGTTTTGGCTCTATGTGCGTATAAGACCCATCACTCAAAACTAACCCTCCACCACCATCACCTTACCCCACCACAGACCCATCACTCAAAACTAACCCTCCACCACCATCACCTTACCCCACCACAGACCCATCACTCAAAACTAACCCTCCACCACCATCACCTTACCCCACCACAGAGGCTAAGGAATGCGCTGTGCTCATGCGTGTGATTGCATAAGGAAATGAATTAAAGAGCAGCACAACGTACATCTACGCATACGCACTGACGCACGGTTGTTTACCACTAGTCGTCATTCCTGTAGAAGGTCTTAATGAAGGATAAAAGAGAGATGGTGTATTTTTCCTCCGGTTAGGTTAGGTTAGGTTAGGTTAGGTTAGGTTAGGTTAGGTTCCGGGGCATAGAGTGTCACCTCGCTCACCTCACGGTCTCTGGCTGATGGGAGTTATTACCATCTTACACACGGTGGGACTGAGGAGCTACCTGTACAGTTCTATATATATACACCTGTTGCCATAGATCTACACGAACCTGTTGAATCATATAGCCTCCTCTTTGCAACCCCCTCCCTCCCCTACCCCTCCCCCTCTCCTCCCTACTCCCTCCCTCCCTCCCTCCCTCCCCTACCTCCTCCCTCCCCCTCCCTCCTCCCACCCCTCCCTCCCCTACTCCCTCCCTCCCTTACTCCCCTCCTCCCTCACCCTCTCCTCCCTCACCCCTCCTCACCTCCTCTCTATGACTATAACTCATCATCCATATTGTATATCCTTGTGTATTAATATAGCGTATATCTAGATTACTTGAGGCTCCTAATACATAGTTCTATATCATCCGTGTGACATAGGTAGAATATAGGCGCCTACACATATAAACTATATTCTTGTAAATTCCACTTCGTATATTTTTTTTAACACCTGTCTATCATAATTATACTCCATTACAGTAGGCCTATAGTCTCATATATCTACGACATATAAATAATTTTGACATCTATCAGAATTATATACCTGTAATCTCAACATACTCTCACATACCTGTAGCAGAAATATAATTCCAAAACCTTTCCTTCAATTTTACACCCCTGAAATTTAGACAGTAATATCTAGAGCATATGTCAATATAAATTTGACTCCTGTCTACCGGAACTGACAGCCGCAGACACAGACATACACATAATTCATACATATAATTCATACATATAATTCATACATATAATGCCGAGGCCTCTATATACAGCTATGGTTATACAATTCATCGACCGTACGTGATTTAAACAAGAATATTGATATGCAAATTGGCGTTATATAATTCTTCATATATAATCGGCTTCTGTGACACACGTTTTATACTTGTCTTCTCTTATGTTTCCTCCTACCTATAATTACACACCTGAGGCCAGTCATTACACACCTGAGGCCAGTCATTACACTCCTGAGGTCGAATCATACACCTGAGGCCAATCATTACACACCTGAGGCCAGTAATTACACACCTGAGGCCAATCATTACACATCTGCGGCCTATAAGTAGCGATAGTGATATATATATGTTACCTATAATTACAAAACTGTTGACAATATTTACACAACTGTAGCCTATGATTACACACATGTGGCCTATGACTGCTCACCTGTACCATAAAATTACAAACCTGTATTATACATTATACACCTGCATCCTTTAGTTATATTGGTAACGATTGTGATTATACAGCTGCCTCAATAATGGCGATGCCTATAACTAAACGCCTATAATCACACACCTGTAAATTATCGTAACAAAATTCAACTATATACGAATAATTCTACACACATGCAAATTATGATGACGATTATATATCAATAACTGTACACACCTGCGACGTATGATAACACATGTGCATCTATAACAATACACACCTGTAATTTATGATAACAAACGTGATATTGTGATGACAAACACCGCCAATAAGAAATAATATATATGCATCTATGTAGAGTTACACACACACACACACACACCTGCAACATTTGGTAACACACTTGTAAGTAGCATTCCACAACTGCAGCGTATTATAACACATGTGTAGTCTATAATTACAAGCCTATAACTTTTTCTAAAACTCATCTAAATTATACACCCACCCACACACCTGTAACGTATAGACGAACACGTGTGTATTTTTATAATTGCACACACCTGTAAGGCATAACACACATCTAACCTATGATTATACACACACACACACACACACACACACCTGTTGACTACAACGAACATAGCTGCGAGCGATTGCTTCACCATCCCAGCCTCCACTTGGAGAGAGAGAGAGAGAGAGAGAGAGAGGTTAACGAAGACAATAATTACTTCAATATACAAATCTTAAGTCGTTCTTTGATTTCCTCCCCACCTCTTTCTTTCATCCTCCTCCTCTTCCTCTTTTTTCTCCCCTTTCTCCTCTTCTTCATTTGCCTCATCTCTTACTCGATATCTTCTATTCCTATTCCTCTTATTCCTCTCTCTATTCCTCCCGATTTCTTTCTCTTCTTCTACCTCTTCTCCTTTTCCATATTCTAATGCTATTTTTCTCTTGTCTTTCCTCCTTCTCTTCCCCTTTCTTTATATTTGTATTGTAAAATATATATCCATACATATACTACTACTACTACTACTACTACTACTACTACTACGACTACGACTACTACTACTACTACTTCTACTACTACTACTACTACTACTACTACTAATAATAATAATAATAATAATAATAATAATAATAATAATAATAATAATAATAATAATAATAAGTTCCCTGACACAAATACGTCTACATTTAGAGGAGACAAAACTAAATAATTGCACAAAGTAAACATTGCTTCACCAAATTACCAAAAATTATCCCCAAAACTATGTCAGTGGTGTCATTAGTTGGCCCAAAATGACAGTGTAACACGTAATTTGTTTCCCGTATGCATTGTTTACATCCTATCAGCTGATGAGTTCTGTGTCTATATTTTACTCGTAGTGCAAAATACTCGGCTGTTTGTTTACATACGATCAGCTGATGAGGTTTGTTGTTTACGTTACACTCATGTGAAGTACATTTGAGGTGGCAGGTTTTTATAGTAGGTTATTGGTTGGAGTGTGTTGTATTAAGTCTGATTTATGCTCTCAAGCAGCAAACATTAACGATAAATGTCACAACACAACACATTACTTATAGCCTTAAAAACTAAAGTAATTGTCAATGTTTAAAATTCCGACACGACTGACACACAGGGACAGAAAGAGAATCTAGAAACGGGGGCGATTTTCTCTGACACGCTCGGCCATGTAATCAAATGCTGTCAGAAGGTGATAAATTTATTCACATGTTCAGTCTGACAGTTATTTGAATTGTTCCATTGTGTATAGGCAGTGAGATCATACATTCTTATACGTGCTGTCAGTTCATACGTTGTCATACATGCAGTTAGATTATACATTAACATACATGCGGTCAGTTCATACATTGTCATATATGGGGTCAGTTCATACATTGTCATATATGGGGTCAGTTCATACATTGTCATATATGGGGTCAGTTCATACATTGTCATATATGGGGTCAGTTCATACATTGTCATACATGTAGTTAGATTATACATTCTCTTACAAGCAGTCAGGTCAGTGGTTGAGAATTATATATCATACATGGCTATACAGGGAGTAAGGTTGAAGAGTAGACATATACATGATATCATGAAGTCAGATTAATGGTAAAACTAGACGTTGTATTTTGTCCTGTCAGAAACTGTCTAATTCATATATAAAATCAGATGTATGACTGTTTATTCATCCTGTCAGAATCAGTGACCGTTTTATAATACTCTTACCTATAATTAGCTCACCTGTAATTAGCTCACCTGTAATTAACTCACCTGTACATGTATCTATAGACCCACATTACTGACTGAGTAATTTATATATTTAGAACAAATTAAATCAGAATACTTGAGTAATTACCTTAATATATACACATTAATTAATACCTGAATATTAACCTTTATATACATTGATAATTTAGATAATTTTGATAATAATTAGTGGTATAGGAGCCAATGGTACATCCCCATAATGTCTGTTTACACATTGTTTACATGTGTTTGTCATAAGTTTACACGTACACAGATATACTATAGTGATAATAGAGTATACCAGGGGATATATGGTCAGTATCCGCTTAACGTATATACTGTACACTCCGACTAACGAATATTCGGTTAAATCATAAGCTTTTATTGATGTCTTATGTACTTATAGGGAATATTGACTGAGTGTACATATGCATAAATGTCTAAGTAATGTAATATCCGGTGCTGTGGTCGTGTTGTTCGTGGTCGTGTTGTTCGTGGTCGTGTTGTTCGTGGTCGTGTTGTTCGTGGTCGTGTTGTTCGTGGTCGTGTTGTTCGTGGTCGTGTTGTTCGTGGTCGTGTTGTTCCTGTTGGTCAATATTCCCGTTAATCAGTATTATATATTTTCCGACTCGTCTGGTTATGAGAGCTTGTCCGTGTGATTAGGTTGACCCTTAGTCCCTCTGTGTATGGGGTAGTAGTGGTGGTGGTGGTAGTGGTGGTGGTGGTAGTGGTGGTGTAGTAGTAGGTGGGTAGTGGCTTGTGGTGGGTAGTAGTGGTGGTGGTGGTGGTTTGTGGTGGAGTGGTGGTGGTAGTAGTAGTGGTGGTAGTGGTGGTAGTATTAGCAGTAGTAGTAGTAGTAATAGTATTAGTAGTAGTAATGACAATACAATAATAATAATATACTTCTACGACTACTACTACTACTACTACTACTACTAATAATAATAATAATAATAATAATAATAATAATAATAATAATATCAACAACAATAATAATAACAATAATAACAATACTACTTTACTACCACTAATAATAATAACAATGATAACAATATTACCAACAATAACACCCCGCCCCCCTCTCCCCACCTTAAAATGACCCCCCCAAAAAAAAAATTAAACCAGATTGTTATCATTAGTATCAACAAGGTAAAAAGAACTTCGTAAACATCAATAAAAGACTATAACAAAAGCTTATAGTATATAGTGTTAAAAAAACTACTACCCCACCCACCAGCCCACCCACCAGCCCAGCACCCACCAGCCCACCCCCACCCACCACACAGCCTACCCACCAGCCCACCCAACCCAACCACACCAGCCCACCAAGACCCACCCACCAGCCCACCACAGCCCACCCAACCCAACCACCAGCCACCTGACCCACCCAAATCGTTTCCACCAGCCCACCCAACCCACCCACCAGCCCACCAGCCCACCCCACCCACTCAGCCTACCCACCAGCCCACCCAACCCAACCACCAGCCCACCTGAACCCACCCACCAGCCCACCAGCCCACCCAACCCCGCCCACCATCTCACTACCTTCAACCAGTCAGTGTGTTCAGAGATTGTGTTTGTCTTGTGGTCTGTTTGTGTTGTGTCTTTGTTGTTCTTGTCTTCTGTTGTTGTTGTTATTTTTGTTGTTAATTTTATTTTTGTTATTTTTGTTCTTGTTATTTTGTTGTTATTTTTATGTTTTATTAACAAACTACTCTCAGTAAGTCAGTAACAATTCAGTCAATAGTTAAGACAATTGGAGAGTATCTAACTACCCTCGTTAGTCAATTAAACACTGAGGTGATAGTTATGGTGAGTTAATGATGACTAACTACCATTCATGACTCTCAACTCGGAGTGTTTACATTATTACTGAATTGACAGAGTCAGTATTATTAACTATGTGCTGCTTATTAGTTATAATTCTAACCTAACCTAACCTAACCTAACCTAACCTAACCTAACCTAACCTAACCAACATAAGAATGGAAGAAACAGATCATCCTGTAGTTTTACTGCGTCATCGTCAGATTTAATTACACGCCCTATTTTAGTGTCATCAGCAAATTTACTTATGTTGCTGTCTACGCCTATATCTATGTCGTTTATGTATATAATAAATAATAATGGTCCAAATACTGAGCCTTGGGGTACTCCACTAGTGACGTTACTCCAATGGGATTTAGTGCCGTTAATGCTCACTCGCTGTTTCCTGTCCTGTAACCACGCCCTAATCCATTTTAGAATATCTCCTCCAATTCCACGAGCTTCCATTTTTCGTATTAGTCTTTCGTGGGGGGACTCTGTCGAAGGCTTTGCTAAAGTTGAGGCAAATCACATCGTTCATCGTGTCCGTCAACCACTGATTCGAAAACAGTTGAAAAGAATGTTAATAGATTAGTCAGACAAGAACGCCCACTTGTGAAGCCTTGTTGGGAATCATTGATCAACTTGTGACTTGTATGCATGGTTGACGATCTCTCTCTCTCTCTCTCTCTCTCTCTCTCTCTCTCTCTCTCTCTCTCTCTCCATATTGTTGCCACGAGAACATTAAACAATAACATTATCAATATATAAATAAAACCTAACCTAACCTAACTCACGCCTCTGGCCCCTCTGTTATGGTCGAAAATATATACTGTTTGTTATGGTCTATCGTACTTGCTTATTGATGTAAATATATATGTACTGTACCTGTGTGTGTGTGTGTGTGTGTGTGTGTGTGTGTGTGTGTGTGTTACTATTGTTATTGTTTCTTATATTATATTGTTATTATTATTATAGGTAGTAGTAGTATAAACATAAAACACACACACACACACACACACAAAACACACACACACACACACACACACAGCCAGTTGACCGCATCATTAGAGAGTGATCCCGACCCGTTAGCATGAGTTAACTCCGGGTTGCATTGGAGATTTATACACCCATTACTCATCTCTCTCACGTTTGTTCGTTTATCTACGGCTTTGTTTTTTTTTCCCGGATTTTAGTGGCGATGGGGAGGTGGTTTAGGCGTTAGGAAGAGTACTGTTGTTGAGTACCGTTTCTTATCTCTTGAGTACTATTGTTGATATTTGTACTCGTATGTATTGCTTTAGTGTGCTATTGTTAAAAGTTATCTGGCTATTAGAAGCATCATCATCATTCCTAGTATTCTCGGCTTTTTTCTTGGTATTCTTGGCTATATTCCCACGATTCCTCTCTTATCTAACCTAATAGCTCCACTCACCAATACATACCTACAAACATCTCCTAGTACAGTTTTGAAGAAGGGAATAATACCCAGGTGTGCCCAGGTGTACCCAGGTGTGCCCAGCGTTGACCTTAACCCATAACCTTAAAAACATAACAGCTCTTTAGTTAACCTGTATAGTTCACGATCACTATTACAGGTCACAGGTAATGTAGTAAAATACTGTATATGAAGGTGGAAAATTATGGAAGTCTGAATGAAACAATAACTGGGCTAAATGTCAACAGTGCCCAGCTACCTGTTGTAAAAATAGTTAACTTTTGTTTGATGTAACTGAATCAGATGATAAATGTCACAAATTGTAATTGAATAGAGAACTGATATTTGTATTACCTGATTTAATTGTCTTCATTAATAAGTTTTTTTCTTCAGTAACTTTGATGTGTTATAATGCAACTGGTCAGTAATGTCATGTTAATGTTGTCATATAACTCATGGAACTAAAAACTTTCTCAATTAATTTCAATGGAGTTTAACTTACTAAAAACATTCAACAAGTTACTTAACAATTAACTAACTTAATATACATAATACACCTTTTAATAAACAGTAAAAGAAAAAAAAATGGTGTCGTATTAAAAGGTATTTCTCACAAAACAAAGATAAATTTAAGATATAAAAAAAAGAATGTCGAAAAATTTGTCTTGTTAATTCTTTAAAAGTTATGAGGTAATGTTTGTGGCTACGGGTGACTCTTGTGGCTACGGGTGACTCTTGTGGCTCCGGGTGACTCTTGTGGCTCCGGGTGACTCTTAGGCTACGGTGACTCTTGTGGCTACAGACTCTTGTGGCTCCGGGTGACGCTTTGGCCATGGGTGACTCTTGTGACTCCATGACTCTTTGGCTCCGGGTGACTCTTGTACATGGGTGACTCTTGTATGGGTGACTCTTTGGCTACGGGTGACTCTTCTAGTGGCTCCGGGTGACTCTTGTGGCTCCATGACTCTTTGGCTACGGGTGACTCTTGTGGCTCCGTGACTCTTGTGGCTACGGGTGACTCTCTTGTGGCTCCGTGACTCTTGTACATGGGTGACTTGTGGCTCCGTGACTCTGGCTACGGGTGACTTTGTGCTCCGGGTGACTCTTGTGGCTCCGGGTGACTCTTGTGGCTCCGGGTGACTCTTTGGCTCCGGGTGACTCTTGTGGCTCCGTGACTCAGACCAAAAGCAACACAGATCTTGCTCTCTCTCTCTCTCTCTCTCTCTCTCTCTCTCTCTCTCTCTCTCTCTCAGGCCAAGACGCACATTACATTAACTTACGATTCAAAATTCCTCCACCATAATTTACCAAAGGCCAATAAAACTTGATTAGGGAGTAGCCTGCTAGTAGCCTCTGGGGGTGTGTGAGGGAGGGGAGTGGTGGAGGGAGATGTTGGAGAGTGTGGAGGGATGATTGGAGAAGGGAGAGGAGGAAGGAGAGAGGGAGGAGGGATTGGAAGGGATTCATGACGAGAGACAGTGTACCTAACTTTACAGATGAGGAAATGAACGTGATCGGGTGCAGTGCTTGCCATATCAAAGCCTTATGTTATGAAAGTTTAATAATATCGCCCACACTGCCCTTAAGGGGTCGGACAGCCCTGTGGAACCCTACCCTTCCCTACCCCCCCGTCCTCCCTCCCCTGCTTTCTCCCCTACCCCAACCTACCTGCCCCCTACCTCCCTACCCCCTACAAGGTGATATTTCATTCGTGGTACAAAGGATTTTAATCATGAGACGTGTGACCCTAACACCTGTCTCTCTCTCTCTCTGCATAACACGGAAGAAGCTCCTCAGTTATCGATACCTTCCAAACCATTGACTAGGAATGGTGGAGGCCAAGGCGATGGATCTTACTTTACACACACACACACCACACACACACACACACACACACACACACACACACACACACACACACACACACACACACACACACACACAACACACACACACACACAATCTCCTCAACTCATCAATTATTGAACTTAAAAAAAATATAAATATATCAACCATAATTATCTCTCTATCTCAAGGCTTATGACGAGAGACAATAATACATACAGAAATACATACATACATACACATATATACATACATTTACATACATAGCTATATACATACATTTATATATATACATTGTAGGGTGTGTCAAGGGGACGATTTCATTCTTATGTTCAGGTAATCTTGATGTAGTGTTTTTGTAATTAAGAGTTACCTGTCTTCATTAACCTGAGGTGTTGAAGAGATGGTAGGTGAGTGTTCCCCCAGGCAGACCTTTGTAGTGTGTGTGTGTGTGTGTGTGTGTGTGTGTGTGTGTGTGTGTGTGTGTGTGTGTGTGTGGTATATCCATTCTCTCCACTCCCTCTCTCCTCCTCCTCCTTCCTCCTCCTCGGCCCTTCCTCTTCCTCCCCTTACTTTTACCTTAGGCTACGGATGTCCAATTAAATTAAGAGTATAGAAAGATCTTGTATGTATGTATGTATGTATATGTATATGTATGTATGTATGTATGTATGTATGTATGTGTGTGTATGTATAAATGAAGAGAGAGAGAGAGAGAGAGAGAGAGAGAGAGAGAGAGAGAGAGAGAGAGAGAGAGAGAGAGAGATCCTCAGGCTCAGGTAAAACAATCGTGGGACACCTGTTCAATTTTTCCTCCTATGTTCAATAATTAATTCAGGTGACCGCTGGGAGAAACACGTAGAACAGTTTGTTATATTTCTAGACGAAGTGTTATACATCTGTGACATGTGTTGGGTAGAAGAGAATTATAGAACAACTGGAGAACATCTATCAAGGCAGTTAAACTCTTGTAGAACAGCTTGAAGAACAAATGTAAAATACCCAGAACATGACAGAATATTAACACCTGTAGAACAAGTTGAAGAACAAACATAGAAAACAGGTAGAATAAATATCAGACAAATATGAGCATAAAGAACGACTGAAAAGCACAAGATTGAAACGGCCACAAGGACACCTGTCGGAACACCTCAATACACCTGTCAGAACACCTGTCGGAACACCTGTCAGAACACCTGTCGGAACACCTGTCAGAACACCTGTCGGAACACCTGTCAGAACACCCTAATACACCTGTCAGAACACCTGTCGGAACACCTGTCGGAACACCTGTCGGAACACCTGTCAGAACACCTGTCGGAACACCTGTCGGAACACCTGTCAGAACACCTGTCGGAACACCCATCGGAACACCTCTCAAAACACCTGTCAGAACACCTGTCAGAACACCTGTCAGAACACCTGTCAGAACACCTGTCGGAACACCTGTCAAAACACCTGTTGAACATTAAACGTCTGGAGAACAAACATTAGTTGGAGACAAATTTATGTTTAGATTTTAAGAACATGTTTCCGGTTACTAAACACCCTCTACCCCACACCCACCCGCACCCCCTACCCACACCCACACACACCTCCCTACACCCACCCACCCACACCCCCACCCACACCCACACACACTCCCTACACCCACACCCACCCACACCCACCCAGACACCTCCCTACACCCACACCCACCCACACCCACCCAGACACCTCCCTCACCCACACCCACCTACACACCCACCCAGACACCTCTCACACCCACACCCACCCACACCCCACACCCACACCCACCCACACCCACCCAGACACCTCCCTACACCCACACCCACCTACACCCACCCAGACACCTCCCTACACCCGCTTATGAAAGGAACCAGAGATTTAGGTTATGTCTTTATGGTAAACAATGGACTAAGAGAGAGACATTGTTCACCCGTGTACAGGTGAGAGAGAGAGAGAGGGGGGAGAGAGAGGGAGAGAGGGGGGGAGAGGGAGGAGGAGAGAGGAGAGAGAACAGTATCACCACAACACACGATAAAGTAGTTTGTTTTGAAGAGGCCTCAGGGCGGTCCTTCCCATTCCCGGCTCTTGATTTAACCCTTCCTTCCCTCCCCCAACCTCCCCCATCTCCCCCATCACCCCCATCTCCCCCATCACCCCAACCCTCTTCCCTTAAAACCTCATCATCATCTCTAAGGTGTGTTCCTACCACATAGAGACTCTAAGGTGTCTCCTCACTACATAGAGACTCTAAGGTGTGTCTCACTTCATAGAGACTCTAAGGTGTGTCTCACCACATAGAGACTCTAAGGTGTGTCTCACTCATAGAGACTCTGAGGTGTGCTCTCACTACATAAAGACTCTGAGGTGTGTCTCACTCATAGAGACTCTGAGGTGTGTCTCTCACTTCATAGAGACTCTGAGGTGTGCTCTCACCACATAGAGACTCTGAGGTGTGTCTCACCACATAGAGACTCTGAGGTGTGCTCTCACTATAGAGACTCTGAGGTGTGCCTCACTTCATAGAGACTCTGAGGTGTGCCCTCACTTCATAGAGACTCTGAGGTGTGTCTCACTTCATAGAGACTCTGAGGTGTGTCTCTCTCACTACATAAGAGACTCTGAGGTGTGTCCCTCACTTCATAGAGACTCTAAGGTGTGTTCTCACTACATAGAGACTCCTAAGGTGTCTCACAGAGACTCAAGGTGCCTCTCTACCACATAGAGACTTAGGTGTTCTACCACATAGAGACTCTGAGGTGTGTCTCTCACTACATAGAGACTCTAAGGTGTCTCTCACTCATAGAGACTCTGAGGTGTGTCTCTCACTACATAGAGACTCTGAGGTGTGTCTCTCACTACATAGAGACTCTAAGGTGTGTCTTCACTTCATAGAGACTCTAAGGTGTGTCTCTCACTACATAGAGACCTAAGGTGTGCCTCACTACATAGAGACTGAGGTGTGTCTCACCACATAGAGACTCTGAGGTGTGTCTCTACTCACATAGAGACTCTGAGGTGTGTTCTCACCACATAGAGACTCTGAGGTGTGTCTCTCACTACATAAAGACTCTGAGGTGTGTCTCTCACTACATAAAGACTCTGAGGTGTGTCTCTCACTACATAGAGACTCTGAGGTGTGTCTCTCACTACATAGAGACTCTGAGGTGTGTTCCTCACTACATAAAGACTCTGAGGTGTGCTCTCACTACATAGAGACCTGAGGTGTGCTCTCACTACATAGAGACTCTGAGGTGTGCTCTCTCACTACATAGAGACTCTGAGTGTGTCTCTACTACATAGAGACTCTGAGGTGTGTCTTCACTACATAGAGACTCTGAGGTGTGTCTCTCACTACATAAAGACTCTGAGGTGTGTCTCTCACTTCATAGAGACTCTGAGGTGTGTCTCTCACTCATAGAGACCCTGAGGTGTGTCTCTCACTACATAAGACTCTGAGGTGTGTCTCTCACTACAAAAGACTTGGGAGGTGTCTCTCACTTCATAGAGACTCTGAGGTGTGTCTCTCACCACATAGAGACTCTGAGGTGTGTCTCTCACCACATAGAGACTCTGAGGTGTGTCTCTCACTACATAGAGACTCTGAGGTGTGTCTCACCACATAGAGACTCTGAGGTGTGTCTCACTTCATAGAGACTCTGAGGTGTGTCTCTCACTCATAGAGACTCTGAGGTGTGTCTCTCACTACATAGAGACTCTGAGGTGTGCTCTCACTACATAAAGACTCTGAGGTGTGTCTCTCACTACATAGAGACTCTAAGGTGTGTCTCTCACTACATAGAGACTCTGAGGTGTGTCTCACTACACATAGAGACTCTAAGGTGTTCCTCACTACATAGAGACTTAAGGTGTGTTCTCACTACATAGAGACTCTGAGGTGTGTCTCTCACTACATAGGACTCTGAGGTGTGTCTCACTTCATAGAGACTCTAAGGTGTCTCTCACCACATAGAGACTCTGAGGTGTGTCCTCACTACATAGAGACTCTGAGGTGTCTCCTCACTACATAGAGACTCTGAGGTGTGTCTCACCACATAGAGACTCTGAGGTGTGTCTTCACTACATAGAGACCCCAAGGTGTGTCTCACTACATAAAGACTCTGAGGTGTGCTCTCACTACATAGAGACTTGAGGTGTGTCTCTCACTACAGAGACTCTGAGGTGTGTCTCTCACTTCATAGACTCTAAGGTGTCTCTCACCACATAGAGACTCTAAGGTGTGCCCTCACTACATAGAGACTCTGAGGTGTGTCTCTCACTACATAGAGACTCTGAGGTGTGTCTCTCACTACATAGAGACTGAGGTGTGTCTCTCACTACATAGAGACCCTGAGGTGTCTCACTACATAAAGACTCTGAGGTGTGTCTCTCACTACATAGAGACTCTAAGGTGTGTCTCTCACTACATAGAGACTCTGAGGTGTGTCTCTCACTCACATAGAGACTCTAAGGTGTGTCTCTCACTACATAAAGACTCTGAGGTGTGTCTCTACCACATAGAGACTCTGGAGGTGTGTCTCTACTACAGAGACTCTGAGGTGTGTTCTCACTACATAGAGACTCTGAGGTGTGTCTCTCACTACATAGAGACTCTGAGGTGTGTCTTCACTCACATAGAGACTCTGAGGTGTTCCTCACTACATAGAGACTCTGAGGTGTGTCTCTCACTCATAGAGACTCTGAGGTGTGTCTCACTCATAGAGACTCTGAGGTGTGTCTCTCACTACATAGAGACTCTGAGGTGTGTCTCTCACTACATAAAGACTCTGAGGTGTGTCTCACTACATAGAGACTCTAAGGTGTGTCTCTCACTACATAGAGACTCTGAGGTGTCTCACCACATAGAGACTCTAAGGTGTGTCTCTCACTACATAGAGACTCTAAGGTGTGTTCTCACCACATAGAGACTCTGAGGTGTGTCTCACTTCATAGAGACTCTGAGGTGCTCTCACTCATAGAGACCAGGTGTTCTCTCACTACATAGAGACTCTGAGGTTCTCTCACTACATAGAGACTCTGAGGTGTGTCTCACTACATAGAGACTCTGAGGTGTGTCTCTCACTACATAGAGACTCTGAGGTGTTCTCACTACATAGAGACTCTAAGGTGTGTCTCTCACTACATAAAGACTCTGAGGTGTGTCTCTCACTCACATAGAGACTCTGAGGGGTGTCTCTCACTACATAGAGACTCTGAGGTGTGTCTCTCACTTCATAGAGACTCTAAGGTGTGTCTCACTACATAGAGACTTTAAGGTGTGTTCTCACTACATAGAGACTCTGAGGTGTGTCTCTCACTACATAGAGACTCTGAGGTGTGTCTCACTACATAGAGACTCTGAGGTGTGTCTCTCACTACATAGAGACTCTGAGGTGTGTCTCTCACTACATAGAGACTCTGAGGTGTGTCTCTCACTACATAGAGACTCTAAGTTCTCTACTACATAGAGACCTGAGGTGTGTCTCTCACTACATAGAGACTCTAAGGTGTGCTCTCACTACATAAAGACTCTGAGGTGTGTCTCTACCACATAGAGACTCTCTGAGGTGTGTCTCTCACTACATAGAGACTCTGAGGTGTGTCTCTCACTTCATAGAGACTCTGAGGTGTCTCACCACATAAAGACTCTGAGGTGTGTCTCTCACTACATAGAGACTCGTTCTCCAACTCTGAGGTGTGTCTCTCACTACATAGAGACCCCAAGGTGTGTCTCTCACTACATAGAGACTCTGAGGTGTGTCTCTCACTACATAGAGACTCTGAGGTGTGTCTCACCACATAGAGACTCTGAGGTGTGTCTCTCACTACATAGAGACTCTGAGGTGTGTCTCACTACATAAAGACTCAGGTGTTCTCCACACATAGGAACTCACTCCATAGAGACTCTAAGGTGTGTCTCTCACTACATAGAGACTCTGAGGTGTGTCTCTCACTACATAGAGACTCTGAGGTGTGTCTCTCACTACATAGAGACTCTGAGGTGTGTCTCCTCTCATAGAGACTCTGAGGTGCTCACTACATAGAGACTCTAGGTGTGCTCTCACTACATAGAGACTCTGAGGTGTGTCTCACTTCATAGAGACTCTGAGGTGTGTTCTCACTCCATAGAGACTCTGGAGGTGTGTCTTCACTTCATAGAGACTCTGAGGTGTGCTCTCACTTCATAGAGACTCTGAGGTGTGTCTCTCA
>NW_024724911.1:0-13420 GCF_018991925.1 Homarus americanus
AGGGAAAGTTGTTGGAGCTTCTAAACTTGAACTGACACAATCCGAGGAGTGGTGACCCGAGGATCACAGACACTATCTCTCCCACTACAAATCCCTTCCTAACCTCCTGCTCCTTCCTATGTCCTCCCAAAATTGAACCATGCTATCGCAAAGGTAATAATACAGGTAGAGACAACAACATATTTTCCTATTGTCTTATTATATATTAATAACAGAAACGCTGCCGCCATCCCGGAGGCTTTACATTGTCTCACTGTTCATTCCCTCCCCAATTCTTCCTCTTACTTCTTCTTCTTCTTCTTCTTCTTCTTCTTCTTCTTCTTCTTCTTCTTCTTCTTCTTCTTCTTCTTCTTCTTCTTCTTCTTCTTCTTCTTCTTCTTCTTCTTCTTCTTCTTCTTCTTCTTCTTCTTCTTCTTCTTCTTCTTCTTCTTCTTCTTCTTCCATCAATACTTTATTAACGGTGTATGTAAGTTTCACCATGTTTTGCACTACAGCGGTAGAGCAAAGTATATTTTGTTAGCAATAAACCAAAAGCATATTTTATGGCCTAATCATCACTACATAGAACACCACCCATAAAGCATGATACTAGTAGACCACAAAAACTGCTATAAACCCCCAAAACATATTTTATTGCCTAATCATCACTACATAGAACACCACTCATAAAGCATGATACTATTAGACCACAAACTGCTATAAACCCCAATAATATACTATACTAGTGACTCTAATTGTGTTACCCAATATTATACGAAATAATACTATAAAACATAATAATAAACACACTAATAGTGTATATTAGTTGAATGCACAATCTGATGAGAAGTCAAAAAAAAAAAAAAAAAAAATAGCAACAACCTAGAAAGAGTGTAGAGTATTTTTGTGCAAACTATTATACTAGTAGATGGTCTAAGATAACTGTATGTGAAGGAAAAGGTGTGCTCTCCACTCAAACTTTCTTTTTATGAAATCTCCTACTCCCCAGCTGAGCGGTACGCCCAATGGGAAACAAAACGTGGCACATAACACGCCGCCCGCCAGCTCTGGCTCGGTGAATAGGAATCAGTAATCAGGCGGAGTATAAACAACACCGCCGCCAATGTGCTCCTCCCATCTCTGAGGAAATCTGGCGGGCAACTTAGTATTATATTAGCATGTAATAATAATAACAATAATAATAATAATAATAATAATACTACTACTACTACTACTACTAATAATAATAATAATAATATTAATAATAATAACATGCAATTTCATTTTATAACACATACTAACCAAATAGTGTATAGCCTACTATACTTAACTATAATAGGTTAGGTTGCGTAGGAGGATCTAAAAAGTACAGTAGTATACACACACACACACACACACACACACACACACACACACACACACATACATATAGACAACAAACTAAATTAGAAACCACACGTCAGTGAAGTTATCAAATCCTCCAGTTTCCCTCTCCACCTCCTACGCCGACTCAAGTCCCTCGGTGGTCCTGCACACGAGCTCCTCAGTGTTTACACAACATTCATACTTCCCAAGCTCACCTATGCCTCCTCCACCTGGTCTTCCTCCCTAAATGCCACACAACGTAAACACCTCGAAAAAGTGCAAAAGAGGCCATGCAAGATTATTCTCTACCCTTCCTACTCCACATATCAAGAAGCGCTCAACACACTGACCCTTTAGACTCTCACTGACCATCACCACGACCTCATCTGCAAATTTGGTAAGAAGCTTCTACACCATCCCCGACACCGGCTCCTACTACCACCTGAGATCCCTAGTCCGAGAATTGCTCTTCGACACCACAACCGCATCCAGCCCAGCCCATACGTGCACGAACTGATCTCTATAAGAACAGCCCAGTCCCAACCATTGTAAAAATTATCGATAACTTGTAATAAATCAGTGTACTCACTCCCAGTAAACACTACTCCTTGCACTGTCACTATGTTGAAATGAACTGTAGTGTGAGCTTTTCCCCAGCTAGTTATTATATGTCTTATTTGTGTCACTCATGTTACTTGTATATTATTTGTAATTCGTAACCCATTCCCCAAATATGTAACTGTATATTTTCAGTCTTCTGGCTGCCAAGCTCTTTCAATAAACCGTTAATTATTATTATTATTATTATTATTATTTATATGTTGGCCCATACCAACTCACTCCCCTGAACCCTCCTCCCCAGCGGACTATCAACAAGTTCTTGCCATAAGGTACTATCTCATTTGGCCAAGGAATGGAACCAGTGATGAATAGTGGTGAACAGTGCTTAACTCAGTGAAAAACAACTCAGCAGTTGAGTCTTACCCAAGCTAGCTAACCACCTTCACACAGTGAGGTCCCAGGTACCCAGTTATACTTCCCCTGAGACTCCACGATAGAGAGGCCTGGGACCACACCTCACCCACTTGAATGAGTGAGTCATGTCGACCACGTGGTGTCCCCAAGATGCTACGACAACACGTAGTGAATGTTTTGCTACAGCATCATCATGTGAATTTCCTCATAACACCATCTGTGAGGTAACTGCTACATCATCAGGCCCCTCATAACGCCATCTGGGAGGGAGTTACTACACTACGTGTCTGGTGTTCAACATCTCACCTTACATGATCTACGCGTGCAAACATTAATCTGTATGTTCACTGTGTGCTCCTTCACCTTTCTCTAATGAGGGCTTTTGTTAAACCACCAATTTATGATGTACTAAGTCATTTGTGTCCAATGTATACTTTCGAAAAGCCCTTGTTTGGGGAAGGTAGGAGAGAGTAGTCGTCATTATTGTCCAAGCCACATTATTTATTTCTATATATAAGTAATGCAGGCTGGTTTTTAAATACCTCAATCCACTAACGGTGCTGTTTGTATATTAAGAAATACCGAAGCCATACAGTACAACACCAGCGAATATGAAGTATCACTGTAACCGGCAACTGTTACTCACTCATACCTACATACATATAGAGAGTCTTTACAGAATGATAGCAGACACGAGGAAGACGAACAACAAGAGGAGAAGAGTTAGAAGAAAATCAACTTCAAGCTAAGAAGAAGAATACCAAGACATTTCCTCCAAACAAGAAAACAACACACACAATCAAGCCGACCAAACACTGAGAAACCATGGCGGAACCCAACATGCACCAGACGCTTGACCTGACTCTAT
Source organism: Homarus americanus (assembly GCF_018991925.1). Taxonomy (NCBI): domain Eukaryota; kingdom Metazoa; phylum Arthropoda; class Malacostraca; order Decapoda; family Nephropidae; genus Homarus; species Homarus americanus. Next base: position 3,188 of record NW_024724911.1, read on the forward strand.
CCTGCCGCATCCAGGCGAGTTGCTGCTTAAAGTCCCTCACGCAAGCGCTGTTTAGCCACTGCACCTATTCTATCCTCCTAAAATTCACTTCAATCCCCCCCTGCCACTAGCATGTTATGTATGTATGTATGTATGTATGTATGTATGTATGTATGTATGTATGAATGAATGATAACTGCAACTTTGTGTATTAAAACTCATTACTCTTACCGAAGTAATATAGTGCGTGGTTATGTTATGTCATGTTAGGATAGATTATAAACTACATTGGGTTACATTTCGTGAGGTGCGGTGACGCTACAGGAAGTTAGGTGAGGTACCTGGAGGTTAGGTGAATGTTGACTGACTGACTGACTGACAATTATTAGGAAGTGGTTCCAACACGTTCACACACAACCTATACTCATACCACAAGTCCAGAATTAGAGAGGATCATGTGATTGGATATATTTTCAACGATTTACTCAGTGTCTAACCAACTCTTTAGCGATTTAAATGTGGACCTAAAAGTAGGTCCGTATATTTGTTTGTCGTGGTGGTGGTGGTGGTGGTGGTGGTGTGCGCCCGTCCATCAGGTTGATTAACCACCAAAACCATAAAGGGTGCGGCCTTGCCGTTTCAGGGCATACACCACATCCATGGCGGTGACGGTCTTCCTTTTTGCGTGCTCGGTGTAGGTGACGGCGTCACGGATGACGTTCTCCAGAAACACCTTGAGGACGCCGCGGGTCTCCTCGTAGATGAGGCCGGATATACGTTTAACACCTCCACGCCGAGCTAGACGACGAATGGCGGGCGTGGTGATACCCTGGATGTTGTCACGAAGCACCTTACGATGACGCTTGGCGCCACCCTTTCCAAGTCCCTTGCCTCCTTTGCCTCGTCCAGTCATGTTGTTGTGGTTGCTACTACAGGTGGTCCTGGTGTGGCTTCGCCCACGGTTTGGTGGGAGTAGGTGGCGTGCTGTGGACGCAGCGGTAGTATCGTTCATCCAAGGCCGTCCCTCCCTCTTGGAGGTGGGGCGTAGCTTGCGGATGACGCATGCGGCACTCGTGGCCAATGAGGTGGCCACTGGGGTGGAGAATGTCTGTATATAAGCCCGCCCGCCTGCCGGGCCGCCCGTATTGACTATTTCGTCGTCGAGATGGCCCGTACTAAACAGACTGCCCGCAAGTCCACTGGAGGCAAGGCTCCACGGAAGCAGCTTGCCACCAAGGCAGCTCGCAAGTCCGCCCCAGCCACCGGTGGTGTCAAGAAGCCCCATCGTTACAGGCCCGGAACCGTCGCCCTTCGTGAGATCCGTCGTTACCAGAAGAGCACAGAGCTACTCATCAGGAAGCTGCCCTTCAAGCGCCTGGTGCGTGAGATCGCCCAGGATTTCAAGACTGACCTGCGCTTCCAGTCGTCTGCCGTCATGGCTCTGCAGGAAGCCTCTGAGGCTTACCTGGTGGGTCTTTTCGAGGACACCAACCTGTGTGCCATTCACGCCAAGCGCGTTACCATCATGCCCAAGGACATCCAGCTGGCCCGGCGCATCCGCGGAGAGCGTGCTTAAGTCCTCTTCCTTGGGGAAAAACAAAAAGCACAACAAAACCTACCAGACATCTATAACTCGGCCCTTCTCAGGGCCAAAGAACTGTTCTGAAGATAATTTTCCTGACAATCGAAATGGTTGGTGGTCGGAGAGCGTTAATTTCGGTTACCCAAATCGCCTAACGGTAAGTTGGTAACATTCGTGGAGGTACGATTGTATAGTAGGTCATCAATTCGGGAGGTGGGTGGGTGCAACAAACAAGAGCTAGTAACAAATAAATATATAAAGAATAAGTAAGTAAAGAAATAAATAAAATAAAAGAACATACAATAAAATAAAATAAAATTTTTTTTTACATGAAATAGGCATGCTGCAAACAAGAAATGAAGCCTAAACACACTCCATGTATGTCACTTTGCAGTGGGTGTAAAAGTACTCCACGCAGAATTTATTTATTTATTTATTATGTTTCGATTTAGTCCTGTTTCTACGCCAATAGAGAATGCAGATTATTATAATTTTATTTTTTTTATTTCCCTCTCAATATATCACTGTCGGTAACTGTCTCTTTAACATGTAACTGTGGCTCCGATGGAGCCGATTAAGTTGTAGTAGTGGGATGGCGTGTTTGTTGTGCACAAGTAACCTCTTACTTGGAAGAGGTGTACTTAGTGACAGCCTTGGTGCCCTCAGACACGGCATGCTTGGCCAGTTCACCGGGCAGCAAGAGTCGGACAGCTGTCTGGATTTCCCGACTTGTAATGGTGGAGCGTTTGTTGTAGTGCGCCAGGCGGGAAGCCTCGGCAGCGATGCGCTCGAAGATGTCGTTCACGAAAGAGTTCATGATGGACATAGCTTTGGAGGAGACTCCTGTGTCGGGGTGCACTTGCTTCAGTACCTTGTAGATGTAGATGCTGTAGCTTTCCTTCCTCCTGCGCTTCTTCTTCTTGTCACCCTTGGCAATGGCCTTCTGGGCCTTTCCAGCCTTCTTGGCAGCCTTTCCGGAAGTTTTGGGAGGCATGGCGGCACAGTTACTCGTGGCGCGGAGCGAGAGAATTGAAAACTGGCCCTTGTTGTTGTTGTTGTATAGATTGTCGGACCGTAGTCCGACACGGGCCTTTGCCTATAGGCGGCCCGTTTAGTGGTTCCGGCTGGAGCTCCAGGAGCAGCCAGACCGGATTGGGATGGAGGTGGTCCCACCTGCAGATTGGAGGGATACTGCAGGTTGCAAGTGTGAGCGGACCCCCGATCAGTGGACGCTTACCACCGGCCCCCACTCTTGGATGTGGTCAGCCTCGGAGTGGCGCGCCCCCCGAACTGGGGTCCGCACTTGCTGGGAGAGGATGCTTTCTAAGCTATCTGGGTGGTGGGTATCGTGTGATGACCCGGAGTAGGTGGTGAATGTGGTCTGTATGGGCCTTTCGGGTTAGAGTGGCTGCTGGTGTTGTGTGTGTTTCTTGGGAGATTTGAGTTCTGTTTCGGAGGCTTTGTGTGACCTCGCAATCGAGGAGATAGTGTTCAAGTGGGTTGGCTGCTGGCTCCTGACAGTAGGTGCATTCCATGACGTCGTTTCCGATTATCTGCCAGGAGCACTTGTACCCTAGTCGTAGTCGGTGAAGGCTGACTTGGGTTTGTCTTGGAGTTTTCTTGTCTGCGAAAGGTGGTTCCCCTTTTGTGGCCGCCAGGTACCATTTGGCTGATTGGGAACCAGCGTTGAGTGCATGAAGGAAGCTCTTTTTGATGTAGAGCTTGGTAGTCTTTCTGAGGTGATTTTTGATCTGTTGCACACTTGCTGGAACTTGGATGTGTACGCTACTGGAACGTGTAGCTGCCTTGGCTGCTTCGTCTGCCACGTCGTTTCCTCCGATCCCTACATGACTGGGAATCCAGTGTAAGACGACTGGTCGGCTTTGGCTTTGGAATTCCTGTAGCTGCGCGAGGATCGAGGTGATGATGTGGACGTTGTCTCTTGGTTGACTGTGTTGCAGCGCTTGCATGGCCGATTTCGAGTCCGTGTGAATTATGACGGACTTGTTGTGTTGTGTTGCAGCGTGTTGTAGGGCTTTTGAGATTGCTACCAGTTCTGTTTGTAGGGTGGAGCAGTCGTTGGAAAGTCTCCATTTGAGGGTCTGACCTTGGGTGTAGAAGGCCGCTCCGGATCTGTGATGTTTTGGGTCCACCGAGCCGTCTGTGAAGTATGATGCTGCATCAGCCGGTGTCTCGGTGGCTATGGCTTGGAGAGATATTTTTTGGAGGTCCTCCTTCTGGAGGTTGGCTTTACTGTCGCCGAGGTCGGTGAATTTGAGTGTGGCTGGTGGAGGGCTCCATGGTGGAGGAACAGTGTAACCATTGTCTCGTGTGTCTTGGTTGTTCTTGACGAGTGTTTCTGCTTGCAGGTGTCGGATGACCTCGCTTGCCTCGTGCGACCAGGTGGCCCCTCGCACTCTGTGGTCGAGGTGGAGGGAGGCACTGATTCGAATCTTGGCAACTGTGGGCTTGTCTGCTCTGCAGATTTTGGCGAGGAGACCGGCTGTCACCTGCTTGACTCGTACTGCCAGGGGTGGTAGCTCGGTTTCCATTTGCAGATTGCAAATTCTGGTCCACATGGGTGCTCCGAGCATGGTCCTGAGAGCATTGTTTTGAATGACCTCTAGCTTAGCTATTTGGTCTTCTCTCAGTCCAATGAGTGCTGGAGCACTGTAATCTACCAGCGATCTGATGGCGGCTGTGTAGTAGGCTTTGAGCACATGAAGGTTTGCTCCTGCAGATTTGCTGGTGAGAGACCTCATTATATTGTGTCTGCTCTTCGTCCTGTGCCTGAGATACTCGAGTTGCGGCTTGAAGGTGAGTTTCTGGTCAAACCAGATTCCAAGACACTGGTGGGCGTTGGTCCAGACTACCGGCGTGTTTTGTATGGAGAGCGTCTTGTCTGGTGTGTCTGTGCAGATGGCCATCGCTTTCGACTTGGCTGGATTTATCTTGAGTCCCAGTCTGTTGCACTCCTCTTCTATAAGTTGGAGTGCGTGTTGCGTGTTGGCTAGTCTGTTCGATCCTCTTACTATAAGCTGTAAGTCGTCTGCATAGCATAGGAGCTTGGCTGTTTGTCTGAAGGGAAGTTTGACTAGATTTTCCATCAGGACGTTGAACAGCATTGGACTGAGGATGCCTCCTTGTGGGGTTCCGTTTTCGTGGACCCTGTAGCTTGAGGTTGCTCCCTGAAAGCGTACTCGTGCTTCTCTCTGTGTGAGGTAGTTCTGGATCCACCCCAGCAACCTTCCTTTGACGCCTTTTTTAGCGAGCGTAGTTGTAATGGCCAAAGAATTTGCTAGTTCGAAGGCTTTCTCCAGGTCGAGGAAGACCACCAGAGCTGGTTTGTTGTCCACTGTGCTGAGTATCTCGGCGATGTTGTTGCCTGTGCCGGTGTTCTCGGTGTAAGCAAAGATGTGAGGGTGTGGGCTGCCTACTTTCCACTTGAGTCGGTTGAGAGCCATTCTTTCTCCGGTCTTCGCTATGCAGCTGAGAAGGGAGATGGGCCTCGGCTTGTCTGGTTCTCTGGGCTTCGGAATGGGCTGTATATCTGCCTTCTTCCATTCCGGTGGGAGTCTTTGTGCTGTCCACGAAGCGTTGATGGCTTGCAGCAGAGCCTCGTGTCCGGCTGTACCGGCATGAGAGAGCATGGAGTAGGTTATCCTGTCGGCCCCTGGAGCTGTATCCTTGCTTCGTTTTAGCGACTTCTGGAGTTCTTGCTGGTTGAATGGTCTGTCAGTGTCATCTTCACTGTTGCAGGCCTCTTGGATCGTCTGGAGTCTGACCTGTCGCAGACGCCGTTGTGTCTCCTCCGCCTGTCTCGGGAGGTTCTTCGTTGCTGCTCGGTCAGAGAACAGTTTTGCAAGTCTCTCGGCTTCTTCTTCTGGGTTGGGATGAGTTGGTGGTGGTGGTGTTGCCTTCCCAGATGCCCTTCGGATCTGGGCCCCCATCTTGCCAAGGGTGGTGTGCTCGTTCAGTTCGGAGCACCACTTGAGCCAGCTTGCGTTTTTAATTTCTTCCTTCTCTTCCCTGGTATCCTTGACTATGACTTGCAGGAGATGTCTGTTTGTTGCCGTGGGATGTCTCCTGTAGTTTCTTCGGGCCATGTTCACTCTGTGGTTGAGTTCTTTCACCCTGGGACAGTAGTACCAGTAATCATTGTACTGTCTTGATGTGGGTTTTGTTTTTGGGATAGCCTCTTCTGCTGCTAGGTGAAACGCCTCGACCAATTGGTGGTGGAGGGTTGTCTCATCCGCGGGTGCTGCGCCGGCCGGCTGTGATTTTTCGCGCCACTTAGCCAGGTGTTTCTTGAAGAGTCCCCAGTCTGCCTTTGGAGTGTTGTATCTCCATCTCGGGGGGGGTGGAGTGGGGAGTTTGTTCACCTTGAGCGTTGTTAGGGTGGCGAAGTGGTCACTGGTCAGCGTGGGGTGTATCTGCCAGGAGGCCGAAGGCTGTAGTGCACTGGAGACGAAGGTTAGATCTAGCCTTCCTCCCCTAGTGTGGGTGGGCTCTCCGGTGTTCAGGAGGCAGATCTCGGGTGTATCTTGAAAGGTGGTGTATAGGTGTAGGCCGTCTTCATTTGTGGGGCTTGCCGAGCTTAGGAAGGATGATGTGCGTTGAAATCCCCTCCTATGAGTGTGGCGTGGTCAGCGGCCGAAGCAAATAATTGAGTAACCTCCAGTGAGCCCGTTGGGTTCTTGTAGATGTTGTGAACAGTTAATTCCCGTTCTTGGAGGGTTACTTTGACGGCCTGTGTCTCGATGTTTTCCCCACATGGAAATTGCTGCGTGACATCGGCGGAGGGTATGCTTGACTTGACCAAGATCATACATCCTCTTGTTGACGCCTGCGTGAAATGCCTCCTGTATGTCTTGTAACCGCTGAATTGGAAACAGTGGTGTTCTTGTAGAAGTGTTTCTTGTAGGAGTATGATGTCAAGCTTGTCCTTGGCTGCTGCTTCTTGTAGGAGGTGTTTTTTGTTTTTGATGCCCTGAGCATTCCATGTTAGGATGTTCAGGGTGCTGACGTTTTCCACCACTGTTTCATCGGGGACTTCTGGTGGTCCTCGATGGAGATGTCCAAGTTCGATTCCAACTGAATCAGGTCCATGTCTTCGTGTTCTGTGGTTTTTGCCTTCTGGGCCGTGGTTCGGTTCAGGGGAGTTGAAACGTCCAGTTTCTTTCTGGGAGCTGTCGGTATCTTGGGAGCTGTCGGTATCTTGGGAGCTGTCGGTATCTTGGGAGCTGTCGGTATCTTGGGTTCTCTGGTGGCCTTCTTCGGTGTAGAGTGTACCTCGGCTGTTACTCGTGTGCGGACCGGCGTGGCTTCCTCCACTGAGGTGGCTGGAGCTGTGGCGACTTGCCCGAGGACGCTCCCCATGAGTATTTGGAGCTGTGTGGGTTGGATCTTGTGGCCCAGTAGTCCGGCTAGGCCCTCCGCGAAGGTTGTCAGTACATTGGCTAGGTCTGATATGTGTATCATTCCTTCTGGTGCCTTGGTGTGTGCTTCTTTTGTCTTTCTCGTGGTTGTCGTTCTCTGCTGCTTGGGTGGCTGAGGTGTGGCTGTAGTGAGGCCAGGAAACTGGGCTGCACTTTGGGTGTTGACTGGCTGAGGAGGTTGTCTTTGTTGTTTTGGCCTTTGGGTTCCCCACACGAAGGTACTTGGTGGGGCTGGTGTGTAGGCGGTGGGGGCCGGTCTTGCTGCTGGTCGGTTTGCCTGGACCCTCTTTGTTCTCTCTGAGCATCCAGGATTCCAGGCGTGGTGTTTGCCCCCGCAGTTGGCACACTTGGGGGCAATTTTTTCCCCATTTTTCAGTTTGGTGAGGCAGGACTGTGTGCCGTGCTTCTGTGCGCAGACTGCGCAGATTTCCCTGTACGTGCACCTTGTCTGATGGTGCCCGTATTTCTGGCATCTGAAGCATCGCAGGGGCTCTGGGACGAAGGGCCTCACTTCGTAGATCCCCCAGGTTTTGAGGTCTATGGTGCTGGGGGTGAGCCGTAGTGCGTTATGAGGACTTGTTTCGTGGTGGCCGTCTTGTCGGACAGGGGAGAGCATCTCTCGGCTTTTAGGATCTTCGGGTGGTTCTCCAGGGGTTCGAGAGGTAGTTCCTTTGGGTACCGGAGGACTACCGACTTCATCAGTTTCTGGGCGGGGTCTAGCTTGGTTGAAGTAATGGTGGTGGTGTTTTGTAGGTAAGTGTCGAGGGTGGTGGCGGAGTTCTTGTCTTTGGGGTGAACGATCATCTCTCCCTTTAGGTTGGGCCGCACTGAGAACTTGGCCAGTGGGTTTTGCTTTTCCATCTCTGTGACGGCGGCATATGTTGTTTTTGCGTCCGTTTTCGTGATCCGGAATTTTGGCAGTGTCGTTGGAGGTGAGCTGGTGGTGGTGATGGGTGCCTTGGGGGCTGCTTGACGGCAATCGTTTCCCGAAAAGGCACGTCGGCGTTTCTTATTTTCTACCTTCGTCCAATTGTCCTCAGTAGCGGTAGCAGTGGTGGTGGTGGTGGAGGTGGTGGTGGTGGTGGAGTTGTTGGAGGTGGTGGCAGAGTTCCTGCTTTTCAGGGCTTCGTTGAAGGCGCGTAACTGGTCTGCTTTCTCTGTGCGAAGCCTGTCGTGGTTCGGGTCGTCAGGTTGGCGGTTCAGGCGGGGATCGCGGTTAGGAGGGCGTACGCGCTCCATAACCGGGTTGTTGTTGTTGTTGTTGTTGTTGTTGTTGTTGTTTTAGATCCTACCTATTCCGGTTGAGTAAACAGCAAAGGAATTACAGCACTCCCCACTAGCTGGTGGTCGTAGAGTGGTTCCTGAGCTTCTCTCACGGAGCCCCGATTGGGGAAGCCTACTTCCTAGTGTATGTGACTGCTCACTTATAGACGTGAGCTAAGTGTGCCTATTTGGGAAGGATAAGGATTGCGACCCTCTTTCCAGGTGGACCCGCACGATCACGGTTTTCCTGGAAAGACTCGGCTGGGGAGGGTTTTGCTCCGACCCCCTTTCGTGTTCCCAATCTCCTGGGAGGGAGGTGAACAGTTACAGGGGGGACCGCAGGACGAATACACTTTTGAGGGTGCAGGTCCCTAGGCCAGAGCGAAAAAGGAAAAAATGGTAGTAGAAGGAAAAGAGCTCAAACCACGCCGGGAATATCGCGCTATAACTGCTCTCCAGCTGGAGTGTGGGTCACTCACACCACCAGTGGGGAGGGCAAGCTAATGCTCGATAAACCGAGAACGCTCGTGAGTTGTTGTGGACGATGACAGTCGTGGGTGGTCCGGTCCGGGAAGATGGCCAACAATGGTACAAGGGAGAGGGCGGTCTTCAGAGTTCCGGGTCCAGCAGGAGGTCTTGTTGAGAGGTCTTCTTCGTTCAGGAGCGATGTGATGAGTGGGCGGCCCGGCAGGCGGGCGGGCTTATATACAGACATTCTCCACCTCAGTGGCCACCTCATTGGCCACGAGTGCCGCATGCGTCATCCGCAAGCTACGCCCCACCTCCAAGAGGGAGGGACGGCCTTGGATGAACGATACTACCGCTGCGTCCACAGCACGCCACCTACTCCCACCAAACCGTGGGCGATGGAAGGAGGAATGCAGGGTAGCCAAGGCTCGTCTTGAGAAAAAACTGAGCTACAAAGAGGCCCTCCTTGCTGTACGCTCCCAAGAAAAGAAAAAACCAGCAGTAAAGAAAAACCAAGATAAGAAAACTCAACAGAAGCAGCCCACCACACAGAACCAAGAACACCACGTGGCCCGTGGTGCTGAAGCCCACGCGGCCAGTGGTGCTGAAGCCCACGTGGTCAACCTCTCCCTCTCTGAATTCTTCCACACCTATGAGGACTTAAAATACGAGGAAGACGAACAAGAAGACCCAAACACAAACGAATGGACAATTCAAGAGAGCAAGAAGAGGAGGAGAGTGAGAAGAAAATCGACATCAAGCTAAGAAGACCAAGACATCCCCTCCACACAAGAAACCAAAAACACATCAAGCCGACCAAGCACTGAACATCCATTGCCCAACCCAACACGCACCTGACGCCTGACCTGACGCTTGACCTGACGCTAGCCTGGCCTTGTCTTGTCGCCTCCCTGCCGCGTCCAGCCGGGTTGTTGCTGCTGCCCCCATCTTATAATCCCTCACGCAAGCGGTGTTTAGCCACTGCATCTGTTCTCTCCTCCTAAAATTCACTTCAATCCTCCCTTTATTCTTCTCCTGAACCTCCTTCCCCCCTGTCACTAGCATTTTTCGATTCGATCGGCGAAGCCACACCAGGACCACCTGTAGTAGCAACCACAACAACATGACTGGACGAGGCAAAGGAGGCAAGGGACTTGGAAAGGGTGGCGCCAAGCGTCATCGTAAGGTGCTTCGTGACAACATCCAGGGTATCACCAAGCCCGCCATTCGTCGTCTAGCTCGGCGTGGAGGTGTTAAACGTATATCCGGCCTCATCTACGAGGAGACCCGCGGCGTCCTCAAGGTGTTTCTGGAGAACGTCATCCGTGACGCCGCCACCTACACCGAGCACGCAAAAAGGAAGACCGTCACCGCCATGGATGTGGTGTATGCCCTGAAACGGCAAGGCCGCACCCTTTATGGTTTTGGTGGTTAATCAACCTGATGGACGGGCGCACACCACCACCACCACCACCACCACCACGACAAACAAATATACGGACC
>NW_024724912.1:0-10453 GCF_018991925.1 Homarus americanus
GGTGGGATGACGGATTGAACTAGCGACCCTCAGGTCAAGAGACAAGAGCCGTACCCACTCGACACCACACCTCAACTAACTAATCAATCTACACCTATCGTAGCCTATCTAACCTAACCTAACAGAAAATCTTACTTTACCAGAGACTGGGACGGACACAAGTTGACATCACGGTCGTGTATGAACCAATCAGCGACCAGCTTTACCCACATACGAGTGGATCTTGTACGCAACAAGCCCGACTCAGGTTATAAAGCCAATAAAGAGTAACACTCAATTAGCACAGCTCACTTCAGATGCCATTAAACCTCGACCTCATAGCTGTAGGAGGACCTATCGAACCAATGAAGTTTTTCGCTGTTGATCACTGTTTATCTTCCTCCCCTTCTCCCTCTGCTTGACTAAAGGAGTCACTCACCTACTTCCATGGTCAGTTGGTCACTCACACGTGTAGATAGTCCAGTCAGTGCGGTTTGTGAGGTACACGGTCACTCATACGAGCCCTTGATCATGTTGGTATTGTCTACGGTCACTCACTCAGTCATTTATACTTTCCTTCTCGTTATTTATGTCCCTCCTCCTCTTCCTCCTCCTTCTCTTCTTCCTCCAATTCGTCCTCTTCTTCGTCCTCCTCCTCCTCTTCTTCATCTTCCTCCTCCTCAAACATGAGTTATGTGAGGATGTAAAGTCCTGGACACACACACACACACACACACACACACACACACACACACACACACAGACTCACGCACACGCACACGCCACATTTTCTCTAAAGTAATTATCATGATAAGTGTCAGGAAATAAGAAAAAATGTAAAAGAATAACAGATAAGAGAGTCACTAAAGATAGCTCAGGTAAACAAGTGGAAGAAGAAGAATAGTTTAAATCGTTTATAATATTATTATTATTATTATTATTATTATTAAGAACGGTGACTAACCCCTTGAGGATGATGACTTAACCCCTTCAGAACGATGAATTAATCTAGCACTTACTGGGTTAAGATAACATATTCATAGGATTAACACAGTCATCGCCCATGGATTAAGTTATCATACTCAATGGATTAAAATTATCCTTACTCATTGGACTATTCCACTGTACTCAGGGGTTGGCATCGTACTAAAGGGGTTTAGATACCTTATTTATCAGGCTATTTGAGTACATTGAAATAGTACTCTAGAGCTTAAGATACCGTACTCACTGGGATTGTCTACTGCACTCAGAGGTCGACTCTATCATGCTGTCACTGGATCTTGCCACACTGTCATGCCCGCTCATCTCCGTTATTCACGGTTAGTCTTTGGCCATCTATCCTACCGACCTGTCCAGACCCTCTCACCACACACTCCTTCACTTCACCCACCACTCCCATCCTAATCTCATATATCCTTCAAACCTCCTTCCTTCCTTCCTTCCTTAATCTATCCCCTGTTAAGGCTACTACGTGGATTAACAGGGTCCATCCTTAGCTTGTTCCGCCTCGCTTCCTGAACGTCTTCCCTGTACTAGTCTTGTTTCAGTGTATTTTAACCCAAGTTTGTTTTTAGTTTTCCCTCAGCAGCTAACCATCTTACGAGTGTTTATTTTTTTTACCTTACCACCTACAGGAACGATAAAATACCTGTTTTTAATCCGTCTGTATGTTTGTATATCCCCGCGGACACTACAGGAAAAATCATGCGTACATTTTGGCACCAGTATCGCCGTTAAGAGAGCCAACACCCAGTTGAATATGTAAGTCACTAAACTACATAATTTCTCTATATGTTCTTCCAGGTTCTCTAGCAAAAACTACTCATTAACATATCTTCATCTACATACATACCTATTCCCCTTAACTTTCACAAGACCATTAAAACACTTCAATATTTTTCTTTGTCAATAATCCAATTGTTATTTACAATCTTTCATGATAAAAAATACTGGAAACTAATTCATATATGGTAGAATTTAATCTGTTTTTTATATTATTTAAAACAATCTTATTCCCCGTCTGCTCTGTCTTCCCCAGTTTACTATGGCCATACTCAGTCAATGAACAACAAAATAGCAAAATGTTCCCCCACCATAAAAAAAAGAGTTTTTCTCAACGAATATTGCAAGTGGTTAACAGCTTAGGAAATTCTACTACCAGTGATGCAGCCCGGCACACTGTGTGGTAGGGGGCGGGTGGGGGGGGAAGAGTGGTTGGTGGGAGAGGTGGGTGGTGGTGGGGGTGTATTAGTAGTTGGAGGAATACAAATTTTAGAAACAAGAGAGAGGGAGGGAAGTATGAAAGGAAGCAAGGGTCGTAGGCAGCATGAGAGGGGGAATAGAGATGTAGGAGGCATAGGAAAAAGAAAACGGAGTTACTTGTTAAGGGAAAATTATGTTATTACCGACCGAAGACTTAGACTGAAATGGAAATTATTACGATTTTCATCTAAATCTGATAATTTTCTTAGTTTATTCTTGTGTCTTTACTTAATACATCTATAAAAATACTGTAGAGTTTAAGTGAGTGTTTTTCTGTCACACACACACACACACACACACACACACACTCTACCACTACCCTCTGCCTCTCACACGGGCACAATTTATATTCAAATGAGACCGGTAAAACGAAGAGAGCTGAGGGCGTATGACTGGCTTATGAATCAGTTGTCAGCGAGGGATGGGGAAGCACGATACCTCCTCCTCTCCCACCCTTTCCATCCTGTTCCATCCTGCCTCCTGTGGGTACATGATCCATCAGGTTTAAACGCGTGTGTCGGCAGGTAACAGACAATCACAGCTCCATGACATTAAAAGAGATGATGCTGACTTTTGTATACAGTTTAAGACACATATACTACCACGAGACTTGAAAACATGCAATAGCGTTACTCCCTCTTCTTAATTCTGTAGCGATTATATGTACGATTCTCTCTCTCTCTCTCTCTCTCTCTCTCTCTCTCTCTCTCTCTCTCTCTAGGAATACTATCGACTAGAACTTATTTTGTTATCTTTATGAAACTCGTAAATAAAATATAGTTTATTTAGAATGACAAAATGGACTGGCTTATTATTTTTATTATTATCTAAACAAAACTTACAGAAAATAATAAGAAAATAATGAAACTTTTCCTTCATCTAGTTAATTTATCTTACAATTACCTGGGTGCTTAAGCGGGTAATTCCGAGCAGTAATAAAAGGCGTAACGAGACCTTCATGTTCACTAATTACCGAGAACATCACTTATTTTTACGAAGACTCTAATTGTCTCGCTGTCTCTCAAGACTTCGTTACCACTTACCTTATTGGGGTCATAAATCTTCGTTTTTTTATGGCTAACTATAAATATTGAGTAATGTATAAATGTCTATGTCTTACACCTGTCTCTCTTTGTGTGTCTCTGTATGTGTGTCTGTGTCTGTCTGTCTGTTTTTTTGTCTGTCTGTCTGTCTGTCTGTCTGTCTGTCTTTCTCATATCGTTAATCCCTTTATATCCCTGGATTAGCTTAATCTCTCTCAGCTTCCCGTTAACAGTAAAAATTCGGGTCATAACCTAACTGTTTATCCTGACTCCGTTAACTGTTTTGTAATCGAGGGTAACAGAGACTCCCTTCTAGGTAATCATTTCAACAGCAACACAACGGTAACACAAGTGAAGGTAGTTATTGAGTCTTAGGTAGGTTAAGAACCGTACATATCATGGAGGATTCCTGGCGCGTTGGGAAGCTCCTGTCCACCAATTCCAGGATTATCTCGCCAATTCCTGGATTATATCGCCAATTCCAGGATTATCTCGCCAATCGCCTGGAATCCAGACCCTGCAGACTCCATTCCCAAGCCAGACAAGGTTCATTGGAGACATTTCGTGTTTATAACTCCCAAATGAGCAATATATCCCTTCATTAAACAGTTTTAAAAGTATTTCTTAAGGGATCAGCTTAAGCTTTAACTCCTAGAAAAGTATAGAAAGCTTGAGAAAATGGACGAGATCATAATTAAGCTCCCATGTCTTTAGGGATCAGCTTAAGCTTTAACTCCCTGAAAAAAATAGACAAAATGGACTGGATTATAATTAAGCTCCCATGTCTTTAGGGATCAGCTTAAGCTTTAACTCCTAGAAAAGTATATAAAGCTTAACAAAATGGACTGGATCATAATTTAGCTGCCATGACCACCCGAGTAAGTAATGTTACGGTAGATAAACTCAATACTGTACTGTACTTGGAAACATCGATATGAGTGGACGATTATGAATGGACTCGGTCTTCCGTTACTCACGGTTCCAGGGAGAGCTAAGAGGAGCATTCATGTAGCGTGAGGTCCCTGGTGTAACGTGGGGTCTGATGTATGATGTAGAGAGTTCTGATGCTTAACGTAGGGAGCTGAGTGCGAACGTGAGAGCACTGATGTAACGTGAGGCCCCTGATGTAACGTGAGGGCCCTGATGTAACGTGAGGGCCATGGTGTAACGTGAGGGCCCTGATGTAGCGTGAGGGCCCTGGTGTAACGTGAGGACCCTGATGTAACGTGAGGGCTATGGTGTAATGTGAGGGCCCTGATGTAGCGTGAGGGCCCTGATGTAACGTGAGGACCCTGATGTAACGTGAGGATAAACAAAAATATACACGATAAACTAATGATACCAAGCTAAATTAATCTAATCTTAACATCATCAAACTTAATTTAGGTAAAGTTAGGTTACGTTGAGATAGCTAAAAACGGCTTCAGTGGAATCAAGTCAGCTTGATCGTAAAATACACATTATGTATACTTGAATATACATGACATGAAATGACATGACATGACATGACATTACATACGAATTACCAAAAAGTTATCTTTTTTTTACAAAGGTGTCCTCAGCTACACATCCACAGTCAGCACTACACAGTCAGCTAAACTAGGAAGCTAATCGACAGCTAACAAGAGACACTTAACACTCGACACTCGACAGCATTAACGATAAGACATCAGCTTTTAACAGTGAACACGTTGTAATGTGATGATATAATGTGAAAAGGAGAGAGAGAGAGAGAGAGAGAGAGAAGACATGAATAGACAGCAGAGAGATACAGAAAAAAATAGATAAAATAAGACAGATAGAAAGACACAGACAGACATATACCACATCACAGTCACCACCCACACCCCCTCCCCTCCACCACCCACACCCCATCCCCTCCCCACACCCCCTCCCCTCCACCACCCACACCCCTCCCTCCCCCACCCCACCCCTCCCCTCCCCACCCCACCCCTCCCCACCCCACCCCTCCACCCACCTCCCTCCACCCCACCCCACCCCCCTCCCTCCCCCTCCCCTCCCCACCCCTCCCCTCCACACACCTCCCCACCCCCCCCCCCTCCCCTCCCCACCCACCCAACACCACAGCTTTATACACAGAGGGGCACCCACTAATCAAATCTCAGCCTCTGATTATTTTTCATATTCCCCTGAGATCAAATTTCCCCAACGCCTAATAACAATGAAGGAGGGAGGGAGAGTGGTGTTCTTGTTGTTCTTCGTGTTGTTCTTCGTGTTCTTGTTCTTCGTGTTCTTGTTCTTCATGTTCTTGTTCTTGGTGTTCTTCTCATCCACTAATACCATCTCAACCTGTCTATAGTTGTTTATTTCAAGGAAGAATAAAATAATTTCTCTTGACTAAAATGTTATGGAAAAGTTGACCCTGAAGAGTCACAGAAATGAATAGGTCAAAGGTTGTTTAGCTAGATATTTTTTCATCGTATTTTTTTTTCTAAAATTTTATGTGTTTTGATTCAATTTATATTTTTGTTATCAGTATTTTCGTAATTATTTTATTTTTTATCGTTATCTTTCTTCGTTCTTTGTTTCGATTTTTCCTTTTAATTATTTGTTTATTTTCCCCCCTCTCTCTCTCTCTCTCTCTCTCTCTCTCTCTCTCTCTCTCAAGTACCAAAATATTTCTATAATCTGTCTATTCCTCATTTCTCTCTTTTCCTACAAATTTGTTAGGAAGTTGTTACAGTCAATTGATTAATTTAATTCTCTGACTCACTCTTTCTCTCTCTGACTCACTCTCTTTCTCTGACTCACTCTCTCTCTCTCTCACTCACTCTCTTTCTCTCACTCACTCTCTTTCTCTCACTCACTCTCTTTCTCTGACTCACTCTCTCTCTATGAATACTTGACTAAGCAGGACTCAATGTACCAGAACTTCACGAAAGTATACTATAGAAAGTTTACCAGAACATCACAACTACAGGTGAACTCAATGTACACTTTCAAGTACTCATTCGTTCGTGTAAACTAAGAACAATAAAAACCCAACCTTAGTACAGTAATTATCACCCACGAGGTGTACATTAACACACAAATTACACTTCATTGTACTTTACTATGTACTAATTGAACCTTACTAGTCTCTATTACCTCTTATAATTATTCACCGACTCAATTACCTTCACTAGATTAACTATATGACTCATTATTGCGTAGTTGGATCAGTCATAGTTACGAGTTATTGTTACGTTCAAGTCACTATTGGGTGTTGAGTCACTGTCTTTATTCAGGTTTGTTTGTTTTTGTTGGGGATGAGTAATATTTTATAGATATTTACTCATGATTCACGATCTTTTGTAGTGAGGATGAGTAATATTCACCCATCACAACACAGTATAGTGAGGAAGAGAATATCCTTTGAGACGAGAAATACTCATTATTGGATCAGCTTATCTTACTCACTGTTGAATATTAAATAATAATAAATTAATTGTTATTTAGGAAGACAGATTATGGTAACCCAGAGGAATATACCAGTATAATGGAGGTATATCTAGCAAGTTAAACCTGAGGAATATACCCGTATGATGGAGGTATATCTAGCAAGGTAAACCAGGGGGATACATACTATTATGAAGGTAAACTTAAGGTAAACCAGTGGGACGATGACTGTACACTACAATGGACCTAAATTATAGCAAGGTAAACCTGTACGCGAGCAGCAGTATATTCCCGGAAACTACTGATGCAAAGTGTGTGTGTGTGTGTGTGTAATAATAATAATAATAATAATAATAATAATAATAATAATTGACGGTTTATTGAAAAAGTTCTGCAGCCCGAAGGCTGAAAATATACATTGGACATAAATGACTTATTACATACATTGGTGGTTAAACAAAAGCCTTCATTAGAGAAAGGTAAAGGAACATACAGTGAACATACAGATTAATGTAGGTGTTGAACAGCAAAAACGTAGTGTAGTAACTCCCTCCCAGATGGTGTTAGGAGGGACCTCACGTGGTGTAGTAGTTCCCTCCCAGATGGTGTTAGGAGGGACCTCACGTGGTGTAGTAGTTCCCTCCCAGATGGTGTTATGAGGGACCTGACGTGGTGTAGTAATTCCCTCACAGATGATGTTATGAGGGGCCTCACGTGGTGTAGTAGTTCCCTCCCAGATGGTGTGGGAGGGACCTCCGTGGTGTAATGGTTCCTCCCAGAGATGGGTGTTAGGGAGGACCTCACATCAGTGTAATGGTTCCCTCTGAATGGTGTGACCCCTTAGGGGCCTCCCGTGATGTAGTAAATCCTCTTGGATGATGTTATGGGGGCCTCACGTGGTGTAAGTAATTCCCTCACAGATGGTGTTGGGGGGCCTCGTGAAGTGTGTAATTCCCTCACAGATGGTGTTATAGGGCCTCGTGGTCATGTGTTCCCTCACAGATGGTATTATGAGGGGCCTCGTGGTGTAATGGTTCCCTCCCAGATGGTGTTAGGAGGGACCTCACGGGTGTAGTAGTTCCCTCCCAGATGGTGTTAGGAGGGACCTCATGTGGTGTAGTAGTTCCCTCACAGATGGTGTTATGAGGGGCCTCACGTGGTGTAGTAAATCCCTCACAGATAGTGTTATGAGGGGCCTCACGTGGTGTAGTAATTCCCTCACAGATGTGAGTGTATGAGGGCCTCACGTGGTGTAATGATTCCCTCACAGATGTGTTATGAGGCCTCACGTGGTGTGATAACTCCCCTTCATATGGTGTTTATGAGAAATTTCGACGTAATTGTAATGAATTCCTCTGAATGGTATATGAGTGAGGTGTGGTCCCAGGCCTTCCTATCGTAGACGGATTAACACATCGCTGGTTGTTGGGTCTCAAGGGCTGCTATCACTGGGTACCTGGGACCTCACTGTGTGAAGGTCAACCCTGGTACGACTGTTACTGTTGAGTTGTTCTCACTGACTTAAGCACCGTTCACCACTGTTCACCTCTGTTTAACACTGGTTCCATTCCTTTCCTAAATGAAACAGCAACTTCTGGCGAGAACATGTTGATATTCTGGTGGGGAGGAGGGTTCAGGGGAGGGGGCTGGTATGGGCCAACACAACAGTTGACCTGGCTGCTCCGAGAGGAGCGCCAGGCACGTCTCGACCCTTCGGTGGTCAAGGATGTAGTGTGTGTGTGTGTGTGTGTGTGTGTGTTTGTTACCTGCACTTTCATCTTCTTTAATACCACGATTATGGAAGTTTGAAAGGAAGTGCGTTTACAGGTTTATTTATGCATGTGTGTGTGTGTGTGTGTGTGTGTGTGTAATATTCCTGCATATTCACTAGTGAAGAAGGGATCGGTCGTTCAGGAGAGTCAGTCAATGCATTCCCAACAAGTTGTCATCCCAAAAGAATTCTAATGAATAAACATGAACAGAGGTGAGCCAGGGTACAATAATACCCCTCCCCACCACCTGCACCACCCACCACCCCACCACCACCTGCACCTGCCAATACCCTTTACCACACTGCCCCCACCACCCACCACACAACACACCACCACCCCACCTGCCTGCCCCACCTACCCACCACCCCCACCCCAGCCACCCACCCACCACCAGCACCCACCCCACCACCACCCACACCACCCCACCCCCCTGCTTTACCCCACCACCCCACCCCCACCACCTGCACCACCACCACCACCATCAACGCCACCATTACCATCACTCACCCACTGAAAACTTCGCCTTAACATATGCTCGTCTTAATCACTCCTTCACTCTTCATCATTGTGATTATTTTATACATAGGATGAATAATGAGAATCACAGCATTATGTAAATACTCTCCGATTCACCTTAAGGAACCAGAAAGTAATATGGGTGATGTATAAAGATAATTTGTTCTACATTATTCATGAGTTAGATAGTTTTACACAGTTAATCGTCCTGTGTGTGAGAGAGAGAGAGATCAATAGACGCCACTCACAAGTAACAAGATCGCCGAAGTTTTCCTCAAGTTACTTTTCTGACTTGTAGAAAACCGAGGAAAACAGCAGGCAAAGAAAAAAATAAATTGTTACGAACCCCTCCACCAATTGTCATGATCTACCTACCCAGCACTACGAACCACGCCATCTATTGTCCTGATCTACCTACCCAGCACCACGAGCAACGCCATCTAGGGACGAGACACGAGTATGACTCGTCTTAGTTACCACTCCGGGGTTTCCCTTCTCCATATCCTGGTTGTTGCGTCACTTCCTCCAAGTCTTCTTTGTCAGCTCGAGTTCGAGGAGAGTTCACTACACTCTGGGAAGTGACCACAGGATCACCTATCCTGGAAACCTACGGCACAGTGACTACCTACCGTCTTCTACAATACTCAGCCTTGCTCGTCAGCCATCTCAGCTCCGCACTTAAGTATTTGTAATCTTGTATTGCCTCCCCCACGTCCACTTGCTTCAAATTATTGTATGTTGTATAAATATGTATATACTGTTAATGTTTAGGTTAAGTTTGGTTAAGGGTAAATTATAGATAGCTGAATATTTTGTTAAGGAATTTATGGTACTTTATTATATACAACAAAAACTCGCATCCTTTGTCTACCCTTTTATAGTCCGATTGTCTTTGTTTTTTTTTTTTTGTTGCCTGTTGGGATCTGGGTAGACTTTTAACTATATTCTAAATCCCCAACTCGTAACAAAATAAAGAAGGAGGTATGGAAGAACAAGAAGAAGAGGAAGCAGAAAACACACACACACACACACACACACGCACACGAAACAAGAAGAACAATGAAGAACAAGAACAGGAGGAGTAAGAAACAGCATGAAACGTAAACACTAAGGTCCATTTTTTTTCATAAGTAAATCACACATCCTGAGGGTAGTGGTAGTGGTAGTTGGTGATAGAACATAAGAACATAAGAACATAAGAAAATAAGGAGTCTGCAATAGGCCGGTTGGCCTGTGCATGTCAGCTCCTGTCGAGAGTTATTACCACTCTCTATCATCCATGAATCTATCTAGCCTCCTTTTGAAACTTTCCAGAGTTCCCGCACTTACTACAAAGTTGCTAAGCTTGTTCCTCTCGTCCACCACCCTATTTGTGAACCAGTTTCTTCCTATCTCCCTCCTAAACCTAAACTTATCCAACTTGAATCCGTTGCTCCGAGTCCTATCCTGCTCGGATATTATAAGAACTTTATCTATAGCCCC
>NW_024724913.1:0-35752 GCF_018991925.1 Homarus americanus
GAAGAAACTACAGGAGACATCCAACGGCAACAAACAGACATCTCCTGCAAGTCATAGTCAAGGATACCAGGGAAGAGAAGGAAGAAATTAAAAACGTAAGCTGGCTCAAGTGGTGCTCCGAACTGAACGAGCACACCTCCCTGGGCAAGATGTGGGCCCAGATCCGAAGGGCATCTGGGAAGGCGACACCACCACCACCAACTCATCCCAACCCAGAAGAAGAAGCCGAGAGACTTGCAAAACTGTTCTCTGACCGAGCAGCAACGAAGAACCTCCCGAGACAGGCGGAGGAGACACAACGGCGTCTGCGACAGGTCAGACTCCAGACGATCCAAGAGGCCTGCAACAGTGAAGATGACACTGACAGACCATTCAACCAGCAAGAACTCCAGAAGTCGCTAAAACGAAGCAAGGATACAGCGCCAGGGGCCGACAGGATAACCTACTCCATGCTCTCTCATGCCGGTACAGCCGGACACGAGGCTCTGCTGCAAGCCATCAATGCTGCGTGGACAGCACAAAGACTCCCACCGGAATGGAAGAAGGCAGATATACAGCCCATTCCGAAGCCCAGAGAACCAGACAAGCCGAGGCCCATCTCCCTTCTCAGCTGCATAGCGAAGACCGGAGAAAGAATGGCTCTCAACCGACTCAAGTGGAAAGTAGGCAGCCCACACCCTCACATCTTTGCTTACACCGAGAACACCGGCACAGGCAACAACATCGCCAAGATACTCAGCACAGTGGACAACAAACCAGCTCTGGTGGTCTTCCTCGACCTGGAGAAAGCCTTCGAACTAGCAAATCCTTTGGCCATTACAACTACGCTCGCTAAAAAAGGCGTCAAAGGAAGGTTGCTGGGGTGGATCCAGAATTACCTCACACAGAGAGAAGCACGAGTACGCTTTCAGGGAGCAACCTCAAGCTACAGGGTCCATGAAAACGGAACCCCACAAGGAGGCATCCTCAGTCCAATGCTGTTCAACGTCCTGATGGAAAATCTAGTCAAACTTCCCTTCAGACAAACAGCCAAGCTCCTATGCTATGCAGACGACTTACAGCTCATAGTAAGAGGATCGAACAGACTAGCCAACACGCAACACGCACTCCAACTTATAGAAGAGGAGTGCAACAGACTTGGACTCAAGATAAATCCAGCCAAGTCGAAAGCGATAGCCATCTGCACAGACACACCAGACAAGATGCTCTCCATACAAAACACGCCGGTAGTCTGGACCAACACCCACCAGTGTCTTGGAATCTGGTTTGACCAGAAACTCACCTTCAAGTCGCAACTCGAGTATCTCAGGCACAGGACGAAGAGCAGACACAATATAATGAGGTCGCTCACCAGCAAATCCGCAGGAGCAAACCTTCATGTGCTCAAAGCCTACTACACAGCCGCCATCAGATCGCTGGTAGATTACAGTGCTCCAGCACTCATTGGACTGAGAGAAGACCAAATAGCTAAGCTAGAAGTCATCCAAAACAATGCTCTCAGGACCATGCTCGGAGCACCCATGTGGACCAGAATCTGCAATCTGCAAATGGAAACCGAGCTACCACCCCTGGCAGTACGAGTCAAGCAGGTGACAGCCGGTCTCCTCGCCAAAATCTGCAGAGCAGACAAGCCCACAGCTGCCAAGATTCGAATCAGTGCCTCCCTCCACCTCGACCACAGAGTGCGAGGGGCCACCTGGTCGCACGAGGCAAGCGAGGTCATCCGACACCTGCAAGCAGAAACACGCGTCAAGAACAACCAAGACACACGAGACAATGGTTACACTGTTCCTCCACCATGGAGCCCTCCACCAGCCACACTCAAATTCACCGACCTCGGCGACAGTAAAGCCAACCTCCAGAAGGAGGACCTCAAAAAAATATCTCTCCAAGCCATAGCCACCGAGACACCGGCTGATGCAGCATCATACTTCACAGACGGCTCGGTGGACCCAAAACATCACAGATCCGGAGCGGCCTTCTACACCCAAGGGCAGACCCTCAAATGGAGACTTTCCAACGACTGCTCCACCCTACAAACAGAACTGGTAGCAATCTCAAAGGCCCTACAACACGCTGCAACACAACACAACAAGTCCGTCATAATTCACACGGACTCGAAATCGGCCATGCAGGCGCTGCAACACAGTCAACCAAGAGACAACGTCCACATCATCACCTCGATTCTCGCACAGCTACAGGAATTCCAAAGCCAAAACCGACCAGTCATCTTACACTGGATTCCCAGTCATGTAGGGATCGGAGGAAACGACGTGGCAGACGAAGCAGCCAAGGCAGCTACACGTTCCAGTAGCGTACACATCCAAGTTCCAGCAAGTGTGCAACAGATCAAGAATCACCTCAGAAAGACTACCAAGCTCCACATCAAAAAGAGCTTCCTTCATGCACTCAACGCTGGTTCCCAATCAGCCAAATGGTACCTGGCGGCCACAAAAGGGGAACCACCTTTCGCAGACAAGAAAACTCCAAGACAAACCCAAGTCAGCCTTCACCGACTACGACTAGGGTACAAGTGCTCCTGGCAGATGATCGGAAACGACGTCATGGAATGCACCTACTGTCAGGAGCCAGCAGCCAACCCACTTGAACACTATCTCCTCGATTGCGAGGTCACACAAAACCTCCGAGACAGAACTCAAATCTCCCAAGAAACACACACAACACCAGCGGCCACTCTAACCCGAAAGGCCCACACAGACCACATTCACCACCTACTCCGGGTCATCACACGATACCCACCACCCAGATAGCTTAGAAAGCATCCTCTCCCAGCAAGTGCGGACCCCGGTTCGGGGGGCGCGCCACTCCGAGGCTGACCACGTCCAAGAGTGGGGGCCGGTGGTAAGCGTCCACTCATCAGGGGTCCGCTCACACTTGCAACCTGCAGTATCCCTCCAATCTGCAGGTGGGACCACCTCCAATCCCAATCCGGTCTGGCTGCTCCTGGAGCTCCAGCCGGAACCACCAAACGGGCCGCCTATAGGCAAAGGCCGTGTCGGACTACGGTCCGACAATCTATACAACAACAACAACAACAACCGGGCCGCCCGTATTGACTATTTCGTCGTCGAGATGGCCCGTACTAAACAGACTGCCCGCAAGTCCACTGGAGGCAAGGCTCCACGGAAGCAGCTTGCCACCAAGGCAGCTCACAAGTCCGCCCCAGCCACCGGTGGTGTCAAGAAGCCCCATCGTTACAGGCCCGGAACCGTCGCCCTTCGTGAGATCCGTCGTTACCAGAAGAGCACAGAGCTACTCATCAGGAAGCTGCCCTTCCAGCGCCTGGTGCGTGAGATCGCCCAGGATTTCAAGACTGACCTGCGCTTCCAGTCGTCTGCCGTCATGGCTCTGCAGGAAGCCTCTGAGGCTTACCTGGTGGGTCTTTTCGAGGACACCAACCTGTGTGCCATTCACGCCAAGCGCGTTACCATCATGCCCAAGGACATCCAGCTGGCCCGGCGCATCCGCGGAGAGCGTGCTTAAGTCCTCTTCCTTGGGGAAAAACAAAAAGCACAACAAAACCTACCAGACATCTATAACTCGGCCCTTCTCAGGGCCAAAGAACTGTTCTGAAGATAATTTTCATGACAATCGAAATGGTTGGTGGTCGGAGAGCGTTAATTTCGGTTACCCAAATCGCCTAACGGTAAGTTGGTAACATTCGTGGAGGTACGATTGTATAGTAGGTCATCAATTCGGGAGGTGGGTGGGTGCAACAAACAAGAGCTAGTAACAAATAAATATATAAAGAAGAAGTAAGTAAATAAATAAATAAAATAAAAGAACATACAATAAAAAAAAAAAAAAAAATTGTTTACATGAAATAGGCGTGCTGCAAACAAGAAATGAAGCCCAAACACACTCCATGTATGTCACTTTGCAGTGGGTGTACAACTACTCCACGCAGAATTTATTTATTTATTTATTATGTTTCGATTTAGTCCGGTTTCTACGCCAATAGAGAATGCAGATTATTATAATTTTTTTTTTATTTATTTCCCTCTCAATATATCACTGTCGGTAACTGTCTCTTTAACATGTAACTGTGGCTCGGATGGAGCCGATTAAGTTGTAGTAGTGGGATGGCGTGTTTGTTGTGCACAAGTAACCTCTTACTTGGAAGAGGTGTACTTGGTGACAGCCTTGGTGCCCTCAGACACGGCATGCTTGGCCAGTTCACCGGGCAGCAAGAGTCGGACAGCTGTCTGGATTTCCCGACTTGTAATGGTGGAGCGTTTGTTGTAGTGCGCCAGGCGGGAAGCCTCGGCAGCGATGCGCTCGAAGATGTCGTTCACGAAAGAGTTCATGATGGACATAGCTTTGGAGGAGACTCCTGTGTCGGGGTGCACTTGCTTCAGTACCTTGTAGATGTAGATGCTGTAGCTTTCCTTCCTCCTGCGCTTCTTCTTCTTGTCACCCTTGGCAATGGCCTTCTGGGCCTTTCCAGCCTTCTTGGCAGCCTTTCCGGAAGTTTGGGGAGGCATGGCGGCACAGTTACTCGTGGCGCGGAGCGAGAGAATTGAAAACTGGCCCGACTAACTTTTCCTTATATACCGAGCGGGCCGCTCAGGATCAGACTGGCTGCAGCTACGGCTCTCTTACATTGGTTGGGTCCGCGAGACGGCCACCTGGCCTGATCCTGAGCTTGGTATAAAAGACCAAGGTGGCGGGCGGAAATTTAACTCCTATCACGAAAAGCAGCAGCAGCAACATGTCAGGACGCGGCAAGGGAGGCCAAGTGAAGGGCAAGTCAAAGTCCCGTTCTAGCAGGGCCGGACTCCAGTTCCCCGTGGGTAGAATCCACCGTCTCTTGCGTAAGGGCAACTATGCTGAGCGCGTTGGTGCAGGTGCCCCTGTGTACCTTGCAGCCGTCATGGAGTACCTGGCAGCAGAAGTGCTCGAGCTGGCCGGTAACGCCGCCCGCGACAACAAGAAGACCCGCATTATCCCACGTCATCTTCAGCTTGCCATTCGCAATGACGAGGAGCTGAACAAGCTCCTGTCTGGAGTCACCATTGCCCAAGGGGGTGTCCTTCCTAACATCCAAGCTGTGCTCCTCCCCAAGAAGACAGAGAAGAAATAAGAACCCAAGGTTCGTTCACACAAGACAACCTAACCAAACAGGCTCCTTTCGGAGCCACAGGATATCACTTAAAGAGAGAAATATACGACATCAACGTTTTGCAGGATAACACTCTATTTTACGTGTAATTAGCATAGTATTGTGGAAATAGAGTGAAATTGATTTTGAATGGTGTAGATGTGAAGGGCGGTTGTGGGGGCCTGGGGTGGGGGACTTAAACGGGACTTAGAAGGGCGCAGAAGCAGCAGCAGCAGCAGCAGCAGCAGGGAGGCGACCTTATTTTCAGTCAGGTTCATACACAAAGAAATACATCAGATTCATTGACAGTACAGTACACATTTACCAGTGTGGGCTAGCCAATTTGGGATAAAGAGCAAGAATGTAATGTCCTCAATGAAGTAATGACATAGTTCAAGATACAATAAGTGAGGTGGCCTGAAGTCTTTGACAGTGTCCCATTCAATAATATAGTAGTGCTTTAAAGGTGTATCACCAAGTTTACATGCTGAGTGTTCCTTTATGGGTATAGCGTTACTAACTAGCCAGATGTGTCTGTATCCTAACCTAATTCTGGCCACGACTACATCACACAGGCAGGCAGGAGCAAGTTGTTTGGACACTCTTCCTAGCCCCCTTGGTCCCTGTTCACCTACCTACTGTAGCAGTAAGTAGGTACCTGTTGTAAATCGAAAGGTTGCCAATTCGTATTCAGGGAAAGTTGTTGGAGCTTCTAAACTTGAACTGACACAATCCGAGGAGTGGTGACCCGAGGATCACAGACACTATCTCTCCCACTACAAATCCCTTCCTAACCTCCTGCTCCTTCCTAACCTCCTGCTCCTTCCTATGTCCTCCCCAAATTGAACCATGCTATCGCAAAGGTAATAATACAGGTAGAGACAACAACATATTTTCCTATTGTCTTATTATATATTAATAACAGCAACGCTGCCGCCATCCCGGAGGCTTTACATTGTCTCACTGTTCATTCCCTCCACAATTCTTCCTCTTACTTCTTCTTCTTCTTCTTCTTCTTCTTCTTCTTCTTCTTCTTCTTCTTCTTCTTCTTCTTCTTCTTCTTCTTCTTCTTCTTCTTCTTCTTCTTCTTCTTCTTCTTCTTCTTCTTCTTCTTCTTCTTCTTCTTCTTCTTCTTCTTCTTCTTCTTCTTCTTCTTCTTCCATCAATACTTTATTAACGGTGTATGTAAGTTTCACCATGTTTTGCACTACAGCGGTAGAGCAAAGTATATTTTGTTAGCAATAAACCAAAAGCATATTTTATGGCCTAATCATCACTACATAGAACACCACCCATAAAGCATGATACTAGTAGACCACAAAAACTGCTATAAACCCCCAAAACATATTTTATTGCCTAATCATCACTACATAGAACACCACTCATAAAGCATGATACTATTAGACCACAAACTGCTATAAACCCCAATAATATACTATACTAGTGACTCTAATTGTGTTACCCAATATTATACGAAATAATACTATAAAACATAATAATAAACACACTAATAGTGTATATTAGTTGAATGCACAATCTGATGAGAAGTCAAAAAAAAAAAAAACAACATAACAATAACCTAGAAAGAGTGTAGAGTATTTTTGTGCAAACTATTATACTAGTAGATGGTCTAAGATAACTGTATGTGAAGGAAAAGGTGTGCTCTCCACTCAAACTTTCTTTTTATGAAATCTCCTACTCCCCAGCTGAGCGGTACGCCCAATGGGAAACAAAACGTGGCACATAACACGCCGCCCGCCAGCTCTGGCTCGGTGAATAAGAATCAGTAATCGGGCGGAGTATAAACAACACCGCCGCCAATGTGCTCCTCCCATCTCTGAGGAAATCTGGCGGGCAACTTAGTATTATATTAGCATGTAATAATAATAACAATAATAATAATAATAATAATAATACTACTACTACTACTACTACTAATAATAATAATAATAATAATATTAATAATAATAATATTAATAATAATAACATGCAATTTCATTTTATAACACATACTAACAAAATAGTGTATAGCCTACTATACTTAACTATAATAGGTTAGGTTGCGTAGGAGGATCTAAAAAGTACAGTAGTATACACACACACACACACACACACACACACACATACATATAGACAACAAACTAAATTAGAAACCACACGTCAGTGAAGTTATCAAATCCTCCAGTTTCCGTCTCCACCTCCTACGCCGACTCAAGTCCCTCGGTGGTCCTGCACACGAGCTCCTCAGTGTTTACACAACATTCATACTTCCCAAGCTCACCTATGCCTCCTCCACCTGGTCTTCCTCCCTAAATGCCACACAACGTAAACACCTCGAAAAAGTGCAAAAGAGGCCATGCAAGATTATTCTCTACCCTCCCTACTCCACATATCAAGAAGCGCTCAACACACTGACCCTTTAGACTCTCACTGACCATCACCACGACCTCATCTGCAAATTTGGTAAGAAGCTTCTACACCATCCCCGACACCGGCTCCTACTACCACCTGAGATCCCTAGTCCGAGAATTGCTCGTCGACACCACAACCGCATCCAGCCCAGCCCATACGTGCACGAACTGATCGCTATAAGAACAGCCCAGTCCCAACCATTGTAAAAATTATCGATAACTTGTAATAAATCAGTGTACTCACTCCCAGTAAACACTACTCCTTGCACTGTCACTATGTTGAAATGAACTGTAGTTTGAGCTTTTCCCCAGCTAGTTATTATATGTCTTATTTGTGTCACTCATGTTACTTGTATATTATTTGTAATTCGTAACCCATTCCCCAAATATGTAACTGTATATTTTCAGTCTTCTGGCTGCCAAGCTCTTTCAATAAACCGTTAATTATTATTATTATTATTATTATTTATATGTTGGCTCATACCAACTCACTCCCCTGAACCCTCCTCCCCAGCGGACTATCAACAAGTTCTTGCCATAAGGTACTATCTCATTTGGCCAAGGAATGGAACCAGTGATGAATAGTGGTGAACAGTGCTTAACTCAGTGAAAAACAACTCAGCAGTTGAGTCTTACCCAAGCTAGCTAACCACCTTCACACAGTGAGGTCCCAGGTACCCAGTTATACTTCCCCTGAGACTCCACGATAGAGAGGCCTGGGACCACACCTCACCCACTTGAATGAGTGAGTCATGTCGACCACGTGGTGTCCCCAAGATGCTACGACAACACGTAGTGAATGTTTTGCTACAGCATCATCATGTGAATTTCCTCATAACATCATCTGTGAGGTAACTGCTACATCATCAGGCCCCTCATAACGCCATCTGTGAGGGAGTTACTACACTACGTGTCTGGTGTTCAACATCTCACCTTACATGATCTACGCGTGCAAACATTAATCTGTATGTTCACTGTGTGCTCCTTCACCTTTCTCTAATGAGGGCTTTTGTTAAACCACCAATTTATGATGTACTAAGTCATTTGTGTCCAATGTATACTTTCGAAAAGCCCTTGTTTGGGGAAGGTAGGAGAGAGTAGTCGTCATTATTGTCCAAGCCACATTATTTATTTCTATATATAAGTAATGCAGGCTGGTTTTTAAATACCTCAATCCCCTAACGGTGCCGTTTGTATATTAAGAAATACCGAAGCCATACAGTACAACACCAGCGAATATGAAGTATCACTGTAACCGGCAACTGTTACTCACTCATACCTACATACATATAGAGAGTCTTTACAGAATGATAGCAGACACGAGGAAGACGAACAACAAGAGGAGAAGAGTTAGAAGAAAATCAACTTCAAGCTAAGAAGAAGAATACCAAGACATTTCATCCAAACAAGAAAACAACACACACAATCAAGCCGACCAAACACTGAGAAACCATGGCGGAACCCAACATGCACCGGACGCTTGACCTGACTCTATCCTGCCGCATCCAGGCGAGTTGCTGCTTAAAGTCCCTCACGCAAGCGCTGTTTAGCCACTAGCATGTTATGTATGTATGTATGTATGTATGTATGTATGTATGTATGTATGTATGAATGAATGATAACTGCAACTTTGTGTATTAAAACTCATTACTCTTACCGAAGTAATATAGTGCGTGGTTATGTTATGTCATGTTAGGATAGATTATAAACTACATTGGTTTACATTTCGTGAGGTTCGGTGACGCTACAGGAAGTTAGGTGAGGTACCTGGAGGTTAGGTGAATGTTGACTGACTGACTGACAATTATTAGGAAGTGGTTCCAACACGTTCACACACAACCTATACTCATACCACAAGTCCAGAATTAGAGAGGATCATGTGATTGGATATATTTTCAACGATTTACTCAGTGTCTAACCAACTCTTTAGCGATTTAAATGTGGACCTAAAATTAGGTCCGTATATTTGTTTGTCGTGGTGGTGGTGGTGGTGGTGTGCGCCCGTCCATCAGGTTGATTAACCACCAAAACCATAAAGGGTGCGGCCCTGCCGTTTCAGGGCATACACCACATCCATGGCGGTGACGGTCTTCCTTTTTGCGTGCTCGGTGTAGGTGACGGCGTCACGGATGCCGTTCTCCAGAAACACCTTGAGGACGCCGCGGGTCTCCTCGTAGATAAGGCCGGATATACGTTTAACACCTCCACGCCGAGCTAGACGACGAATGGCGGGCTTGGTGATACCCTGGATGTTGTCACGAAGCACCTTACGATGACGCTTGGCGCCACCCTTTCCAAGTCCCTTGCCTCCTTTGCCTCGTCCAGTCATGTTGTTGTGGTTGCTACTACAGGTGGTCCTGGTGTGGCTTCGCCCACGGTTTGGTGGGAGTAGGTGGCGTGCTGTGGACGCAGCGGTAGTATCGTTCATCCAAGGCCGTCCCTCCCTCTTGGAGGTGGGGCGTAGCTTGCGGATGACGCATGCGGCACTCGTGGCCAATGAGGTGGCCACTGAGGTGGAGAATGTCTGTATATAAGCCCGCCCGGTTATGGAGCGCGTACGCCCTCCTAACCGCGATCCCCGCCTGAACCGCCAACCTGACGACCCGAACCACGACAGGCTTCGCACAGAGAAAGCAGACCAGTTACGCGCCTTCAACGAAGCCCTGAAAAGTAGGAACTCTGCCACCACCTCCAACAACTCCACCACCACCACCACCTCCACCACCACCACCACTGCTACCGCTACTGAGGACAATTGGACGAAGGTAGAAAATAAGAAACGCCGACGTGCCTTTTCGGGAAACGATTGCCGTCAAGCAGCCCCCAAGGCACCCATCACCACCACCAGCTCACCTCCAACGACACTGCCAAAATTCCGGATCACGAAAACGGACGCAAAAACAACATATGCCGCCGTCACAGAGATGGAAAAGCTAAATCCTCTGGCCAAGTTCTCAGTGCGGCCCAACCTAAAGGGGGAGATGATCGTTCACCCCAAAGACAAGAACTCCGCCACCACCCTCGACACTTACCTGCAAAACACCACCACCATTACTTCAACCAAGCTAGACCCCGCCCAGAAACTGATGAAGTCGGTAGTCCTCCGGTACCCAAAGGAACTACCTCTCGAACCCCTGGAGAACCACCCGAAGATCCTAAAAGCCGAGAGATGCTCTCCCCTGTCCGACAAGACGGCCACCACGAAACAAGTCCTCATAACGCACTACGGCTCACCCCCCAGCACCATAGACCTCAAAACCTGGGGGATCTACGAAGTGAGGCCCTTCGTCCCAGAGCCCCTGCGATGCTTCAGATGCCAGAAATACGGGCACCATCAGACAAGGTGCACGTACAGGGAAATCTGCGCAGTCTGCGCACAGAAGCACGGCACACAGTCCTGCCTCACCAAGCTGAAAAATGGGGAACAAATTGCCCCCAAGTGTGCCAACTGCGGGGGCAAACACCACGCCTGGAATCCTGGATGCTCCGAGAGAACAAAGAGGGTCCAGGCAAACCGACCAGCAGCAAGACCGGCCCCCACCGCCTACACACCAGCCCCACCAAGTACCTTCGTGTGGGGAACCCAAAAGCCCAAACAACAAAGACAACCTCCTCAGCCAGTCAACACCCAAAGTGCAGCCCAGTTTCCTGGCCTCACTACAGCCACACCTCAGCCACCCAAGCAGCAGAGAACGACAACCACGAGAAAGACAAAAGAAGCACACACCAAGACACCAGAAGGAATGATACACATATCAGACCTAGCCAATGTACTGACGACCTTCGCGGAGGGCCTAGCCGGACTACTGGGCCACAAGATCCAACCCACACAGCTCCAAATACTCATGGGGAGCGTCCTCGGGCAAGTCGCCACAGCTCCAGCCACCTCAGTGGAGGAAGCCACGCCGGTCCGCACACGAGTAACAGCCGAGGTACACTCTACACCGAAGAAGGCCACCAGAGATCCCAAGACACCGACAGCTCCCAAGATACCGACAGCTCCCAGAAAGAAACTGGACGTTCCAACTCCCCTGAACCGAACCACGGCCCAGAAGGCAAAAACCACAGAACACGAAGACATGGACCTGATTCAGTTGGAATCGAACTTGGACATCTCCATCGAGGACCACCAGAAGTCCCCGATGAAACAGTGGTAGAAAACGTCAGCACCCTGAACATCCTAACATGGAATGCTCAGGGCATCAAAAACAAGAAACACCTCCTACAAGAAGCAGCAGCCAAGGACAAGCTTGACATCATACTCCTACAAGAAACACTTCTACAAGAACACCACTGTTTCAAATTCAGCGGTTACAAGACATACAGGAGGCATTTCACGCAGGCGTCAACAAGAGGATGTATGATCTTGGTCAAGTCAAGCATACCCTCCGCCGATGTCACGCAGCAATTTCCATGTGGGGAAAACATCGAGACACAGGCCGTCAAAGTAACCCTCCAAGAACGGGAATTAACTGTTCACAACATCTACAAGAACCCAACGGGCTCACTGGAGGTTACTCAATTATTTGCTTCGGCCGCTGACCACGCCACACTCATAGGAGGGGATTTCAACGCACATCATCCTTCCTAAGCTCGGCAAGCCCCACAAATGAAGACGGCCTACACCTATACACCACCTTTCAAGATACACCCGAGATCTGCCTCCTGAACACCGGAGAGCCCACCCACACTAGGGGAGGAAGGCTAGACCTAACCTTCGTCTCCAGTGCACTACAGCCTTCGGCCTCCTGGCAGATACACCCCACGCTGACCAGTGACCACTTCGCCACCCTAACAACGCTGAAGGTGAACAAACTCCCCACTCCACCCCCCCCGAGATGGAGATACAACACTCAAAAGGCAGACTGGGGACTCTTCAAGAAACACCTGGCTAAGTGGCGCGAAAAATCACAGCCGGCCGGCGCAGCACCCGCGGATGAGACAACCCTCTACCACCAATTGGTCGAGGCGTTTCACCTAGCGGCAGAAGAGGCTATCCCAAAAACAAAACCCACATCAAGACAGTACAATGATTACTGGTACTACTGTCCCAGGGTGAACTCATCCAACAGATCAGGAGAAGGGAAGGAAATTCAAACCTGGCTGGCTCAAGTGGTGCTCCGAACTGAACGAGCACACCTCCCTTGGCAAGATGTGGGCCCAGATCCGAAGGGCATCTGGGAAGG
Source organism: Homarus americanus (assembly GCF_018991925.1). NCBI lineage: Eukaryota > Metazoa > Arthropoda > Malacostraca > Decapoda > Nephropidae > Homarus > Homarus americanus. The sequence continues at coordinate 12,720 of NW_024724913.1, forward strand.
CAACACCACCACCACCAACCCATCCCAACCCAGAAGAGGAAGCCGAGAGACTTGCAAAACTGTTCTCTGACCGAGCAGCAACGAAAAACCTCCCGAGACAGGCGGAGGAGACACAACGGCGTCTGCGACAGGTCAGACTCCAGATGATCCAAGAGGCCTGCAACAGTGAAGATGACACTGACAGACCATTCAACCAGCAAGAACTCCAGAAGTCGCTAAAACGAAGCAAGGATACAGCTCCAGGGGCCGACAGGATAACCTACTCCATGCTCTATCATGCCGGTACAGCCGGACACGAGGCTCTGCTGCAAGCCATCAATGCTTCGTGGACAGCACAAAGACTCCCACCGGAATGGAAGAAGGCAGATATACAGCCCATTCCGAAGCACAGAGAACCAGACAAACCGAGGCCCATCTCCCTTCTCAGCTGCATAGCGAAGACGGGAGAAAGAATGGCTCTCAAACGACTCAAGTGGAAAGTAGGCAGCCCACACCCTCACATCTTTGCTTACACCGAGAACACCGGCACAGGCAACAACATCGCCGAGATACTCAGCACAGTGGACAACAAACCAGCTCTGGTGGTCTTCCTCGACCTGGAGAAAGCCTTCGAACTAGCCAATCCTTTGGCCATTACAACTACGCTCGCTAAAAAAGGCGTCAAAGGAAGGTTGCTGGGGTGGATCCAGAACTACCTCACACAGAGAGAAGCACGAGTACGCTTTCAGGGAGCAACCTCAAGCTACAGGGTCCACGAAAACGGAACCCCACAAGGAGGCATCCTCAGTCAATGCTGTTCAATGTCCTGATGGAAAATCTAGTCAAACTTCCCTTCAGACAAACAGCCAAGCTCCTATGCTATGCAGACGACTTACAGCTTATAGTAAGAGGATCGAACAGACTAGCCAACACGCAACACGCACTCCAACTTATAGAAGAGGAGTGCAACAGACTTGGACTCAAGATAAATCCAGCCAAGTCGAAAGCGATGGCCATCTGCGCAGACACACCAGACAAGATGCTCTCCATACAAAACACGCCGGTAGTCTGGACCAACGCCCACCAGTGTCTCGGAATCTGGTTTGACCAGAAACTCACCTTCAAGTCGCAACTCGAGTATCTCAGGCACAGGACGAAGAGCAGACACAATATAATGAGGTCGCTCACCAGCAAATCCGCAGGAGCAAACCTTCATGTGCTCAAAGCCTACTACACAGCCGCCATCAGATCGCTGGTAGATTACAGTGCTCCAGCACTCATTAGACTGAGAGAAGACCAAATAGCTAAGCTAGAAGTCATTCAAAACAATGCTCTCAGGACCATGCTCGGAGCACCCATGTGGACCAGAATTTGCAATCTGCAAAGGGAAACCGAGCTACCACCCCTGGCAGTACGAGTCAAGCAGGTGACAGCCGGTCTCCTCGCCAAAATCTGCAGAGCAGACAAGCCCACAGCTGCCAAGATTCGAATCAGTGCCTCCCTCCACCTCGACCACAGAGTGCGAGGGGCCACCTGGTCGCACGAGGCAAGCGAGGTCATCCGACACCTGCAAGCAGAAACACTCGTCAAGAACAACCAAGACACACGAGACAATGGTTACCCTGTTCCTCCACCATGGAGCCCTCCACCAGCCACACTCAAATTCACCGACCTCGGCGACAGTAAAGCCAACCTCCAGAAGGAGGACCTCAAAAAAATATCTCTCCAAGCCATAGCCACCGAGACACCGGCTGATGCAGCATCATACTTCACAGACGGCTCGGTGGACCCAAAACATCACAGATCCGGAGCGGCCTTCTACACCCAAGGTCAGACCCTCAAATGGAGACTTTCCAACGACTGCTCCACCCTACAAACAGAACTGGTAGCAATCTCAAAGGCCCTACAACACGCTGCAACACAACACAACAAGTCCGTCATAATTCACACGGACTCGAAATCGGCCATGCAAGCGCTGCAACACAGCCAACCAAGAGACAACGTCCACATCATCACCTCGATCCTCGCGCAGCTACAGGAATTCCAAAGCCAAAACCGACCAGTCGTCTTACACTGGATTCCCAGTCATGTAGGGATCGGAGGAAACGACGTGGCAGACGAAGCAGCCAAGGCAGCTACACGTTCCAGTAGCGTACACATCCAAGTTCCAGCAAGTGTGCAACAGATAAAAAATCACCTCAGAAAGACTACCAAGCTCCACATCAAAAAGAGCTTCCTTCATGCACTCAACGCTGGTTCCCAATCAGCCAAATGGTACCTGGCGGCCACAAAAGGGGAACCACCTTTCGCTGACAAGAAAACTCCAAGACAAACCCAAGTCAGCCTTCATCGACTACGACTAGGGTACAAGTGCTCCTGGCAGATGATCGGAAATGACGTCATGGATTGCACCTACTGTCAGGAGCCAGCAGCCAACCCACTTGAACACTATCTCCTCGACTGCGAGGTCACACAAAGCCTCCGAACCAGAACTCAAATCTCCCAAGAAACACACACAACACCAGCAGCCCTCTAGCAGGCCCACAGACCACATTCTACCTACTCGGGTCGATACCCACCACCCAGATAAGCTTAAGCATCCTCTCCCCAGCAAGTCGGACCCCAGTTTGTTGGCGCCCTCCAGTGACCCGTCCAGAGTGGGGCGGTGGTAAAATCCACCTGCACTTACCAGCCAGTATCCTCCAATCTGCCCAGGTGGGACCTCAATCAATCGGTCTGGCCTTGCTCCTGAAATCCCAGGAACTCTCTAACAGACGAAAGACCTCTCAACAAGACCTCCTGCTGGACCCGGAACTCTGAAGACCGCCCTCTCCTTGTACCATTGTTGGCCATCTTCCCGGACCGGACCACCCACGACTGTCATCGTCCACAACAACTCACGAGCGTTCTCGGTTTATCGAGCATTAGCTTGCCCTCCCCACTGGTGGTGTGAGTGACCCACACTCCAGCTGGAGAGCAGTTATAGCGCGATATTCCCGGCGTGGTTTGAGCTCTTTTCCTTCTACTACCATTTTTCCTTTTTCGCTCTGGCCTAGGGACCTGCACCCTCAAAGTGTATTCGTCCTGCGGTCCCCCCTGTAACTGTTCACCTCCCTCCCAGGAGATTGTGAACACGAAAGGGGGTCGGAGCAAAACCCTCCCCAGCCGAGTCTTTCCAGGAAAACCGTGATCGTGCGGGTCCACCTGGAAAGAGGGTAGCCATCCTTATCCTTCCCAAATAGGCACACTTAGCTCACGTCTATAAGTGAGCAGTCACATACACTAGGAAGTAGGCTTCCCCAATCGGGGCTCCGTGAGAGAAGCTCAGGAACCACTCTACGACCACCAGCTAGTGGGGAGTGCTGTAATTCCTTTGCTGTTTACTCAACCGGAATAGGTAGGATCTAAAACAACAACAACAACAACAACAACAACAACAACAACCCGGTTATGGGCCTCACCTGAACCACTTAGCCTGGCGGCCGAACCCGCGGCGGGCCGCGCAGAAAGCAGACCAGTTACGCGCCTTCAACGAAGCCCTGAAAAGCAGGAACTCTGCCACCACCTCCAACAACTCCACCACCACCACCACCTCCACCACCACCACCACTGCTACCGCTACTGAGGACAATTGGACGAAGGTAGAAAATAAGAAACGCCGACGTGCCTTTTCGGGAAACGATTGCCGTCAAGCAGCCCCCAAGGCACCCATCACCACCACCAGCTCACCTCCAACGACACTGCCAAAATTCCGGATCACGAAAACGGACGCAAAAACAACATATGCCGCCGTCACAGAGATGGAAAAGCAAAACCCACTGGCCAAGTTCTCAGTGCGGCCCAACCTAAAGGGGGAGATGATCGTTCACCCCAAAGACAAGAACTCCGCCACCACCCTCGACACTTACCTACAAAACACCACCACCATTACTTCAACCAAGCTAGACCCCGCCCAGAAACTGATGAAGTCAGTAGTCCTCCGGTACCCAAAGGAACTACCTCTCGAACCCCTGGAGAACCACCCGAAGATCCTAAAAGCCGAGAGATGCTCTCCCCTGTCCGACAAGACGGCCACCACGAAACAAGTCCTCATAACGCACTACGGCTCACCCCCAGCACCATAGACCTCAAAACCTGGGGGATCTACGAAGTGAGGCCCTTCGTCCCAGAGCCCCTGCGATGCTTCAGATGCCAGAAATACGGGCACCATCAGACAAGGTGCACGTACAGGGAAATCTGCGCAGTCTGCGCACAGAAGCACGGCACACAGTCCTGCCTCACCAAGCTGAAAAATGGGGAAAAAATTGCCCCCAAGTGTGCCAACTGCGGGGGCAAACACCACGCCTGGAATCCTGGATGCTCCGAGAGAACAAAGAGGGTCCAGGCAAACCGACCAGCAGCAAGACCGGCCCCCACCGCCTACACACCAGCCTCACCAAGTACCTTCGTGTGGGGAACCCAAAGGCCCAAACAACAAAGACAACCTCCTCAGCCAGTCAACACCCAAAGTGCAGCCCAGTTTCCTGGCCTCACTACAGCCACACCTCAGCCACCCAAGCAGCAGAGAACGACAACCACGAGAAAGACAAAAGAAGCACACACCAAGGCACCAGAAGGAATGATACACATATCAGACCTAGCCAATGTACTGACGACCTTCGCGGAGGGCCTAGCCGGACTACTGGGCCACAAGATCAACCACAGCTCCGACCCACTCATGGCGTCCTGCAACTTAGCCACACCAGTGGAAGCCCGCCGATCCGCACGGTAACAGCCGGTACTCTACGAAATACAGGGGCAGGCATGATGGCTCCCAGAAAGCTGGACGCTCCTGAACCGAACCCGATAGGCAAAACGAAGACATGGACCTGATTCAGTTGGAATCGAACTTGGACATCTCCATCGAGGACCACCAGAAGTCCCCGATGAAACAGTGGTGGAAAACGTCAGCACCCTGAACATCCTAACATGGAATGCTCAGGGCATCAAAAACAAGAAACACCTCCTACAAGAAGCAGCAGCCAAGGACAAGCTTGACATCATACTCCTACAAGAAACACTTCTACAAGAACACCACTGTTTCAAATTCAGCGGTTACAAGACATACAGGAGGCATTTCACGAAGGCGTCAACAAGAGGATGTATGATCTTGGTCAAGTCAAGCATACCCTCCGCCGATGTCACGCAGCAATTTCCATGTGGGGAAAACATCGAGACACAGGCCGTCAAAGTAACTCTCCAAGAACGGGAATTAACTGTTCACAACATCTACAAGAACCCAAGGGGCTCACTGGAGGTTACTCACTTATTTGCTTCGGCCGCTGACCACGCCACACTCATAGGAGGGGATTTCAGCGCACATCATCCCTTCCTAAGCTCGGTAAGCCCCACAAATGAAGACGGCCTACACCTATACACCACCTTTCAAGATACACCCGAGATCTGCCTCCTGAACACCGGAGAGCCCACCCACATTAGGGGAGGAAGGCTAGATCTAACCTTCGTCTCCAGTGCACTACAGCCTTCGGCCTCCTGGCAGATACACCCCACGCTGACCAGTGACCACTTCGCCACCCTAACAACGCTGAAGGTGAACAAACTCCCCACTCCACCCCCCCCGAGATGGAGATACAACACTCAAAAGGCAGACTGGGGACTCTTCAACAAACACCTGGCTAAGTGGCGCGAAAAATCACAGCCAGCCGGCGCAGCACCCGCGGATGAGACAACCCTCCACCACCAATTGGTCGAGGCGTTTCACCTAGCGGCAGAAGAGGCTATCCCAAAAACAAAACCCACATCAAGACAGTACAATAATTACTGGTATTACTGTCCCAGGGTGAAAGAACTCAACCACAGAGTGAACATGGCCCGAAGAAACTACAGGAGACATCCCACGGCAACAAACAGACATCTCCTGCAAGTCCTAGTTAAGGATACCAGGGAAGAGAAGGAAGAAATTAAAAACGTAAGCTGGCTCAAGTGGTACTCCGAACTGAACGAGCACACCTCCCTTGGCAAGATGTGGGCCCAGATCCGAAGGGCATCTGGGAAGGCAACACCACCACCACCACCAACTCATCCCAACCCAGAAGAGGAGGCCGAGAGACTTGCAAAACTGTTCTCTGACCGAGCAGCAACGAAAAACCTCCAGAGACAGGCGGAGGAGACACAACGGCGTCTGCGACAGGTCAGACTCCAGATGATCGAACAGGCCTGCAACAGTGAAGATGACACTGACAGACCATTCAACCAGCAAGAACTCCAGAAGTCGCTAAACCGAAGCAAGGATACAGCTCCAGGGGCCGACAGGATAACCTACTCCATGCTCTCTCATGCCGGTACAGCCGGACACGAGGCTCTGCTGCAAGCCATCAATGCTTCGTGGACAGCACAAAGACTCCCACCGGAATGGAAGAAGGCAGATATACAGCCCATTCCGAAGCCCAGAGAACCAGACAAGCCGAGGCCCATCTCCCTTCTCAGCTGCATAGCGAAGACGGGAGAAAGAATGGCTCTCAACCGACTCAAGTGGAAAGTAGGCAGCCCACACCCTCACATCTTTGCTTACACCGAGAACACCGGCACAGGCAACAACATCGCCGAGATACTCAGCACAGTGGACAACAAACCAGCTCTGGTGGTCTTCCTCGACCTGGAGAAAGCCTTCGAACTAGCAAATCCTTTGGCCATTACAACTACGCTCGCTAAAAAAGGCGTCAAAGGAAGGTTGCTGGGGTGGATCCAGAACTACCTCACACAGAGAAAAGCACGAGTACGCTTTCAGGGAGCAACCTCAAGCTACAGGGTCCACGAAAACGGAACCCCACAAGGAGGCATCCTCAGTCCAATGCTGTTCAATGTCCTGATGGAAAATCTAGTCAAACTTCCCTTCAGACAAACAGCAGAAAACTCCCCATCTTTTGCTGGGGCATTTTAGCTTATAGTGAAGAGATCAGACAGACAACCAACACGCACTCCAACTTATAGAAGAAGAGTGCAACAGACTTGGACTCAAGATAAATCCAGCCAAGTCGAAAGCGATGGCCATCTGCACAGACACACCAGACAAGATGCTCTCCATACAAAACACGCCGGTAGTCTGGACCAACGCCCACCAGTGTCTTGGAATCTGGTTTGACCAGAAACTCGCCTTCAAGCCGCAACTCGAGTATCTCAGGCACAAGACGAAGAGCAGACACAATATAATGAGGTCGCTCACCAGCAAATCCGCAGGAGCAAACCTTCATGTGCTCAAAGCCTACTACACGGCCGCCATCAGATCGCTGGTAGATTACAGTGCTCCAGCACTCATTGGACTGAGAGAAGACCAAATAGCTAAGTTAGAAGTCATCCAAAATAATGCTCTCAGGACCATGCTCGGAGCACCCATGTGGACCAGAATTTGCAATCTGGTAGTGAGGTCAAGCAGGTGGCAATGGTCTCTCATAAAATCTGGGCAGGCAAGCCCACAACTGCAGATTCAGGTAATTAACTCCTCCACCTCGACCACAGAGTCACGACCACCTGGTATTTCGCCACAAACAAGCGGTCATCCGTACCTATAAGCAAACGCCGTCAAAGTACATAGAAGACACACGAGACAATGGTTTACTGTTCGGGCCTGCAGCCGCTCAAGTTTACCGACCTAGGCGACAGTAAAGCCAACCTCCAGAAGGAGGACCTGAAAAAAATAACTCTCGAAGCCATAGCCACCGAGACACCGGCTGATGCAGCATCATACTTCACAGACGGCTCGGTGGACCCAAAACATCATAGATCCGGAGCGGCCTTCTACACCCAAGGTCAGACCCTCCAATGGAGACTTTCCAATGACTGCTCCACCCTACAAACAGAACTGGTAGCAATCTCAAAGGCCCTACAACACGCTGCAACACAACACAACAAGTCCATCATAATTCACACGGACTCGAAATCGGCCATGCAGGCGCTGCAACACAGTCAACCAAGAGACAACGTCCACATCATCACCTCGATCCTCGCACAGCTACAGGAATTCCAAATCCAAAACCGACCAGTCGTCTTACACTGGATTCCCAGTCATGTAGGGATCGGAGGAAACGACGTGGCAGACGAAGCAGCCAAGGCAGCTACACGTTCTAGTAGCGTACACATCCAAGTTCCAGCAAGTGTGCAACAGATCAAGAATCACCTCAGAAAGACTACCAAACTCCACATCAAAAAGAGCTTCCTTCATGCACTCAACGCTGGTTCCCAATCAGCCAAATGGTACCTGGCGGCCACAAAAGGGGAACCACCTTTCGCTGACAAGAAAACTCCAAGACAAACCCAAGTCAGCCTTCACCGACTACGACTAGGGTACAAGTGCTCCTGGCAGATGATCGGAAACGACGTCATGGAATGCACCTACTGTCAGGAGCCAGCAGCCAACCCACTTGAACACTATCTCCTCGATTGCGAGGTCACACAAAGCCTCCGAAACAGAACTCAAATCTCCCAAGAAACACACACAACACCAGCGGCCACTCTAACCCGAAAGGCCCATACAGACCACATTCACCACCTACTCCGGGTCATCACACGACACCCACCACCCAGATAGCTTAGAAAGCATCCTCTCCCAGCAAGTGCGGACCCCAGTTCGGGGGGCGCGCCACTCCGAGGCTGACCACGTCCAAGAGTGGGGGCCGGTGGTAAGCGTCCACTGATCGGGGGTCCGCTCACACTTGCAACCTGCAGTATCCCTCCAATCTGCAGGTGGGACCACCTCCAATCCCAATCCGGTCTGGCTGCTCCTGGAGCTCCAGCCGGAACCACCAAACGGGCCGCCTATAGGCAAGGCCCGTGTCGGACTACGGTCCGACAATCTATACAACAACAACAACAACCAGGCCGCCCGTATTTACTATTTCGTCGTCGAGATGGCCCGTACTAAACAGACTGCCCGCAAGTCCACTGGAGGCAAGGCTCCACGGAAGCAGCTTGCCACCAAGGCAGCTCGCAAGTCCGCCCCAGCCACCGGTGGTGTCAAGAAGCCCCATCGTTACAGGCCCGGAACCGTCGCCCTTCGTGAGATCCGTCGTTACCAGAAGAGCACAGAGCTACTCATCAGGAAGCTGCCCTTCCAGCGCCTGGTGCGTGAGATCGCCAGGATTTCAAGACTGACCTGCGCTTCCAGTCGTCTGCCGTCATGGCTCTGCAGGAAGCCTCTGAGGCTTACCTGGTGGGTCTTTTCGAGGACACCAACCTGTGTGCCATTCACGCCAAGCGCGTTACCATCATGCCCAAGGACATCCAGCTGGCCCGGCGCATCCGCGGAGAGCGTGCTTAAGTCCTCTTCCTTGGGGAAAAACAAAAAGCACAACAAAACCTACCAGACATCTATAACTTGGCCCTTCTCAGGGCCAAAGAACTGTTCTGAAGATAATTTTCATGACAATCGAAATGGTTGGTGGTAGGAGAGCGTTAATTTCGGTTACCCAAATCGCCTAACGGTAAGTTGGTAACATTCGTGCAGGCACGAATGTATAGTAGGTCATCAATTCGGGAGGTGGGTGGGTGCAACAAACAAGAGCTAGTAACAAATAAATGTATAAAGAATAAGTAAGTAAATAAATAAATAAAATAAAAGAAAATACAATAAAATAAAAGAAAATACAATAAAATACAATAAAATAAAATAAATTGTTTACATGAAATAGGCGTGCTGCAAACATGAAATGAAGCCCAAACACACTCCATGTATGTCACTTTGCAGTGGGTGTAAAAGTACTCCACGCAGAATTTATTTATTTATTTATTATGTTTCGATTTAGTCCGGTTTCTACGCCAATAGAGAATGCAGATTATTATAATTTTTTTTTTTTTTTATTTCCCTCTCAATATATCACTGTCGGTAACTGTCTCTTTAACATGTAACTGTGGCTCCGATGGAGCCGATTAAGTTGTAGTAGTGGGATGGCGTGTTTGTTGTGCACAAGTAACCTCTTACTTGGAAGAGGTGTACTTAGTGACAGCCTTGGTGCCCTCAGACACGGCATGCTTGGCCAGTTCACCGGGCAGCAAGAGTCGGACAGCTGTCTGGATTTCCCGACTTGTAATGGTGGAGCGTTTGTTGTAGTGCGCCAGGCGGGAAGCCTCGGCAGCGATGCGCTCGAAGATGTCGTTCACGAAAGAGTTCATGATGGACATAGCTTTGGAGGAGACTCCTGTGTCGGGGTGCACTTGCTTCAGTACCTTGTAGATGTAGATGCTGTAGCTTTCCTTCCTCCTGCGCTTCTTCTTCTTGTCACCTTTGGCAATGGCCTTCTGGGCCTTTCCAGCCTTCTTGGCAGCCTTTCCGGAAGTTTTGGGAGGCATGGCGGCACAGTTACTCGTGGCGCGGAGCGAGAGAATTGAAAACTGGCCCGACTAACTTTTCCTTATATACCGAGCGGGCCGCTCAGGATCAGACTGGCTGCAGCTACGGCTCTCTTACATTGGTTGGGTCCGCGAGACGGCCACCTGGCCTGATCCTGAGCTTGGTATAAAAAACCAAGGTGGCGGGCGGAAATTTAACTCCTATCACGAAAAGCAGCAGCAGCAACATGTCAGGACGCGGCAAGGGAGGCAAGGTGAAGGGCAAGTCAAAGTCCCGTTCTAGCAGGGCCGGACTCCAGTTCCCCGTGGGTAGGATCCACCGTCTCTTGCGTAAAGGCAACTATGCTGAGCGTGTTGGTGCAGGTGCACCTGTGTACCTTGCAGCCGTCATGGAGTACCTGGCAGCAGAAGTGCTCGAGCTGGCCGGTAACGCCGCCCGCGACAACAAGAAGACCCGCATTATCCCGCGTCATCTTCAGCTTGCCATTCGCAATGACGAGGAGCTGAACAAGCTCCTGTCTGGAGTCACCATTGCCCAAGGGGGTGTCCTTCCTAACATCCAAGCTGTGCTCCTCCCAAAGAAGACAGAGAAGAAATAAGAACCCAAGGTTCGTTCACACAAGACAACCTAACCAAACAGGCTCCTTTCGGAGCCACAGGATATCACTTAAAGAGAGAAATATACGACATCAACGTTTTGCAGGATAACACTCTATTTTACGTGTAATTAGCATAGTATTGTGGAAATTGAGTGAAATTGTTTTTGAATGTTGTAGATGTGAAGGGGTACTGCGGGGGCCTGGGGTGGGGGACTTAAACGGGACTTAGAAGGGCCCAAGAAGCAGCAGCAGCAGCAGCAGCAGCAGCAGCAGCAAGGGAGGCGACCTTATTTTCACTCTGGTTCATTGACAGTACACATTTACCAGCAGCATACATTGGAGTCATATTGTAATTGTAGACTAATCAGTGTGGGCTAGCTAGCTAGCCAATTTGGGATAAACAGCAAGAATGTAATGTCCTCAATGAAGTAATGACATAGTTCAAGATACAATAAGTGAGGTGGCCTGAAGGCTTTGACAGTGTCACATTCAATAATATAGTAGTGCTTTAAAGGTGTATCACCAAGTTTACATGCTGAGTGTTCCGGTATGGGTACAGCGTTACTAACTAGCCAGATGTGTCTGTATCCTAACCTAATTCTGGCCACGACTACATCACACAGGCAGGCAGGAGCAAGTTGTTTGGACACTCTTCCTAGCCCCCTTGGTCCCTGTTCACCTACCTACTGTAGCAGTAAGTAGGTACCTGTTGTAAATCGAAAGGTTGCCAATTCGTATTCAGGAAAAGTTGTTGGAGCTTCTAAACTTGAACTGACACAATCCGAGGAGTGGTGACCCGAGGATCACAGACACTATCTCTCCCACTACAAATCCCTTCCTAACCTCCTGCTCCTTCCTATGTCCTCCCAAAATTGAACCATGCTATCGCAAAGGTAATAATACAGGTAGAGACAACAACATATTTTCCTATTGTCTTATTATATATTAATAACAGAAACGCTGCCGCCATCCCGGAGGCTTTACATTGTCTCACTGTTCATTCCCTCCACAATTCTTCTTCTTCTTCTTCTTCTTCTTCTTCTTCTTCTTCTTCTTCTTCTTCTTCTTCTTCTTCTTCTTCTTCTTCTTCTTCCATCAATACTTTATTAACGGTGTATGTAAGTTTCACCATGTTTTGCACTACAGCGGTAGAGCAAAGTATATTTTGTTAGCAATAAACCAAAAGCATATTTTATGGCCTAATCATCACTACATAGAACACCACCCATAAAGCATGATACTAGTAGACCACAAAAACTGCTATAAACCCCCAAAGCATATTTTATTGCCTAATCATCACTACATAGAACACCACTCATAAAGCATGATACTATTAGACCACAAACTACTATAAACCCCAATAATATACTATACTAGTGACTCTAATTGTGTTACCCAATATTATACGAAATAATACTATAAAACATAATAATAAACACACTAATAGTGTATATTAGTTGAATGCACAATCTGATGAGAAGTCAAAAAAAAAAAAAACAACATAACAATAACCTAGAAAGAGTGTAGAGTATTTTTGTGCAAACTATTATACTAGTAGATGGTCTAAGATAACTGTATGTGAAGGAAAAGGTGTGCTCTCCACTCAAACTTTCTTTTTATGAAATCTCCTACTCCCCAGCTGAGCGGTACGCCCAAAGGGAAACAAAACGTGGCACATAACACGCCGCCCGCCAGCTCTGGCTCGGTGAATAGGAATCAGTAATCGGGCGGAGTATAAACAACACCGCCGCCAATGTGCTCCTCCCATCTCTGAGGAAATCTGGCGGACAACTTAGTATTATATTAGCATGTAATAATAATAACAATAATAATAATAATAATACTACTACTACTAATAATAATAATAATAATAATAATAATAATAATATTAATAATAATAATATTAATAATAATAACATGCAATTTCATTTTATAACACATACTAACAAAATAGTGTATAGCCTACTATACTTAACTATAATAGGTTAGGTTGCGTAGGAGGATCTAAAAAGTACAGTAGTATACACACACACACACACACACACACACACACACACACATACATATAGACAACAAACTAAATTAGAAACCACACGTCAGTGAAGTTATCAAATCCTCCAGTTTCCGTCTCCACCTCCTACGCCGACTCAAGTCCCTCGGTGGTCCTGCACATGAGCTCCTCAGTGTTTACACAACATTCATACTTCCCAAGCTCACCTATGCCTCCTCCACCTGGTCTTCCTCCCTAAATGCCACACAACGTAAACACCTCGAAAAAGTGCAAAAGAGGCCATGCAAGATTATTCTCTACCCTTCCTACTCCACATATCAAGAAGCGCTCAACACACTGACCATTTAGACTCTCACTGACCATCACCACGACCTCCTCTGCAAATTTGGTAAGAAGCTTCTACACCATCCCCGACACCGGCTCCTACTACCACCTGAGATCCCTAGTCCGAGAATTGCTCTTCGACACCACAACCGCATCCAGCCCAGCCCATACGTGCACGAACTGATCGCTATAAGAACAGCCCAGTCCCAACCATTGTAAAAATTATCGATAACTTGTAATAAATCAGTGTACTCACTCCCAGTAAACACTACTCCTTGCACTGTCACTATGTTGAAATGAACTGTAGTTTGAGCTTTTCCCCAGCTAGTTATTATATGTTTTATTTGTGTCACTCATGTTACTTGTATATTATTTGTAATTCGTAACCCATTCCCCAAATATGTAACTGTATATTTTCAGTCTTCTGGCTGCCAAGCTCTTTCAATAAACCGTTAATTATTATTATTATTATTATTATTAGTTATATGTTGGCCCATACCAACTCACTCCCCTGAACCCTCCTCCCCAGCCGACTATCAACAAGTTCTTGCCATAAGGTACTATCTCATTTGGCAAAGGAATGGAACCAGTGATGAATAGTGGTGAACAGTGCTTAACTCAGTGAAAAACAACTCGGCAGTTGAGTCTTACCCAAGCTAGCTAACCACCTTCACACAGTGAGGTCCCAGGTACCCAGTTATACTTCCCCTGAGACTCCACGATAGAGAGGCCTGGGACCACACCTCACCCACTTGAATGAGTGAGTCATGTCGACCACGTGGTGTCCCCAAGATGCTACGACACCACGTAGTGAATGTTTTGCTACAGCATCATCATGTGAAGTTCCTCATAACACCATCTGTGAGGTAACTGCTACATCATCAGGCCCCTCATAACGCCATCTGTGAGGTAGTTACTACACTACGTGTCTGGTGTTTAACATCTCACCTTACATTATCTACGCGTGCAAACATCAATCTGTATGTTCACTGTGTGCTCCTTCACCTTTCTCTAATGAGGGCTTTTGTTAAACCACCAATGTATGATGTACTAAGTCATTTGTGTCCAATGTATACTTTCGAAAAGCCCTTGTTTGGGGAAGGTAGGAGAGAGTAGTCGTCATTATTGTCCAAGCCACATTATTTATGTCTATATATAAGTAATGTAGGCTGGTTTTTAAATACCTCAATCCCCTAACGGTGCGGTTTGTATATTAAGAAATACCGAAGCCATACAGTACAACACCAGCGAATATGAAGTATCACTGTAACCGGCAACTGTTACTCACTCATACCTACATACATATATAGAGTCTTTACAGAATGATAGCAGACACGAGGAAGACGAACAACAAGAGGAGAAGAGTTAGAAGAAAATCAACTTCAAGCTAAGAAGAAGAATACCAAGACATTTCCTCCAAACAAGAAAACAACACACACAATCAAGCCGACCAAACACTGAGAAACCATGGCAGAACCCAACATGCACCGGACGCTTGACCTGACTCTATCCTGCCGCATCCAGGCGAGTTGCTGCTTAAAGTCCCTCACGCAAGCGCTGTTTAGCCACTGCACCTATTCTATCCTCCTAAAATTCACTTCAATCCCCCCTGCCACTAGAATGTTATGTATGTATGTATGTATGTATGTATGAATGAATGATAACTGCAACTTTGCGTATTAAAACTCATTACTCTTACCGAAGTAATATAGTGCGTGGTTATGTTATGTCATGTTAGGATAGATTATAAACTACATTGGGTTACATTTCGTGAGGTTCGGTGACGCTACAGGAAGTTAGGTGAGGTACCTGGAGGTTAGGTGAATGTTGACTGACTGACTGACAATTATTAGGAAGTGGTTCCAACACGTTCACACACAAACTATACTCATACCACAAGTCCAGAATTAGAGAGGATCATGTTATTGGATATATTTTCAACGATTTACTCAGTGTCTAACCAACTCTTTAGCGATTTAACTGTGGACCTAAAATTAGGTCCGTATATTTGTTTGTCGTGGTGGTGGTGGTGGTGTGCGCCCGTCCATCAGGTTGATTAACCACCAAAACCATAAAGGGTGCGGCCCTGCCGTTTCAGGGCATAAACCACATCCATGGCGGTGACGGTCTTCCTTTTTGCGTGCTCGGTGTAGGTGACGGCGTCACGGATGACGTTCTCCAGAAACACCTTGAGGACGCCGCGGGTCTCCTCGTAGATGAGGCCGGATATACGTTTAACACCTCCACGCCGAGCTAGACGGCGAATGGCGGGCTTGGTGATACCCTGGATGTTGTCACGAAGCACCTTACGATGACGCTTGGCGCCACCCTTTCCAAGTCCCTTGCCGCCTTTGCCTCGTCCAGTCATGTTGTTGTGGTTGCTACTACAGGTGGTCCTGGTGTGGCTTCGCCCACGGTTTGGTGGGAGTAGGTGGCGTGCTGTGGACGCAGCGGTAGTATCGTTCATCCAAGGCCGTCCCTCCCTCTTGGAGGTGGGGCGTAGCTTGCGGATGACGCATGCGGCACTCGTGGCCAATGAGGTGGCCACTGAGGTGGAGAATGTCTGTATATAAGCCCGCCCGCCTGCCGGGCCGCCCACTTATCACATCGCTCCTGAACGAAGAAGACCTCTCAACAAGACCTCCTGCTGGACCCGGAACTTTGAAGACCGCCCTCTCCCTTGTGCCATTGTTGGCCATCTTCCCGGACCGGACCACCCACGACTGTCATCGCCCACAACAACTCACGAGCGTTCTTGGTTTATCGAGCATTAGCTTGCCCTCCCCACTGGTGGTGTGAGTGACCCACACTCCAGCTGGAGCGCAGTTATAGCGCGATATTCCCGGCGTGGTTTGAGCCCTTTTCCTTCTACTACTATTTTTCCTTTTTCGCTCTGGCCTAGGGACCTGCACCCCCAAAAGTGTATTCGTCCTGCGGTCCCCCCTGTAACTGTTCACCTCCCTCCCAGGAGATTGTGAACACGAAAGGGGGTCGGAGCAAAACCCTCCCCAGCCGAGTCTTTCCAGGAAAACCGTGATCGTGCGGGTCCACCTGGAAAGAGGGTCGCAATCCTTATCCTTCCCAAATAGGCACACTTAGCTCACGTCTATAAGTGAGCAGTCACATACACTAGGAAGTAGGCTTCCCCAATCGGGGCTCCGTGAGAGAAGCTCAGGAACCACTCTACGACCACCAGCTAGTGGGGAGTGCTGTAATTCCTTTGCTGTTTACTCAACCGGAATAGGTAGGATCTAAATAAAAAAAAAAAAAAAAAAAAAAAAAAAAAAAAAAAAAAAAAAAAAAAAAAAAAAAAAAAAAAAAAAAAAAAAAAAACAACAACCCGGTTATGGAGCGCGTACGCCCTCCTAACCGCGATCCCCGCCTGAACCGCCAACCTGACGACCCGAACCACGACAGGCTTCGCACAGAGAAAGCAGACCAGTTACGCGCCTTCAACGAAGCCCTGAAAAGTAGGAACTCTGCCACCACCTCCAACAACTCCACCACCACCACCACCACTGCTACCGCTACTGAGGACAACTGGACGAAGGTAGAAAATAAGAAACGCCGACGTGCCTTTTCGGGAAACGATTGCCGTCAAGCAGCCCCCAAGGCACCCATCACCACCACCAGCTCACCTCCAACGACACTGCCAAAATTCCGGATCACGAAAACGGACGCAAAAACAACATATGCCGCCGTCACAGAGATGGAAAAGCTAAATCCTCTGGCCAAGTTCTCAGTGCGGCCCAACCTAAAGGGGGAGATGATCGTTCACCCCAAAGACAAGAACTCCGCCACCACCCTCGACACTTACCTGCAAAGCACCACCACCATTACTTCAACCAAGCTAGACCCTGCCCAGAAACTGATGAAGTCGGTAGTCCTCCGGTACCCAAAGGAACTACCTCTCGAACCCCTGGAGAACCACCCGAAGATCCTAAAAGCCGAGAGATGCTCTCCCCTGTCCGACAAGACGGCCACCACGAAACAAGTCCTCATAACGCACTACGGCTCACCCCCAGCACCATAGACCTCAAAACCTGGGGGATCTACGAAGTGAGGCCCTTCGTCCCAGAGCCCCTGCGATGCTTCAGATGCCAGAAATACGGGCACCATCAGACAAGGTGCACGTACAGGGAAATCTGCGCAGTCTGCGCACAGAAGCACGGCACACAGTCCTGCCTCACCAAGCTGAAAAATGGGGAAAAAATTGCCCCCAAGTGTGCCAACTGCGGGGGCAAACACCACGCCTGGAATCCTGGATGCTCCGAGAGAACAAAGAGGGTCCAGGCAAACCGACCAGCAGCAAGACCGGCCCCCACCGCCTACACACCAGCCCCACCAAGTACCTTCGTGTGGGGAACCCAAAGGCCCAAACAACAAAGACAACCTCCTCAGCCAGTCAACACCCAAAGTGCAGCCCAGTTTCCTGGCCTCACTACAGCCACACCTCAGCCACCCAAGCAGCAGAGAACGACAACCACGAGAAAGACAAAAGAAGCACACACCAAGGCACCAGAAGGAATGATACACATATCAGACCTAGCCAATGTACTGACGACCTTCGCGGAGGGCCTAGCCGGACTACTGGGCCACAAGATCCAACCCACACAGCTCCAAATACTCATGGGGAGCGTCCTCGGGCAAGTCGCCACAGCTCCAGCCACCTCAGTGGAGGAAGCCACGCCGGTCCGCACACGAGTAACAGCCGAGGTACACTCTACACCGAAGAAGGCCACCAGAGAACCCAAGACACCGACAGCTCCCAGAAAGAAACTGGACGTTTCAACTCCCCTGAACCGAACCACGGCCCAGAAGGCAAAAACCACAGAACACGAAGACATGGACCTGATTCAGTTGGAATCGAACTTGGACATCTCCATCGAGGACCACCAGAAGTCCCCGATGAAACAGTGGTGGAAAACGTCAGCACCCTGAACATCCTAACATGGAATGCTCAGGGCATCAAAAACAAGAAACACCTCCTACAAGAAGCAGCAGCCAAGGACAAGCTTGACATCATACTCCTACAAGCAACACTTCTACAAGAACACCACTGTTTCAAATTCAGCGGTTACAAGACATACAGGAGGCATTTCACGCAGGCGTCAACAAGAGGATGTATGATCTTGGTCAAGTCAAGCATACCCTCCGCCGATGTCACGCAGCAATTTCCATGTGGGGAAAACATCGAGACACAGGCCGTCAAAGTAACCCTCCAAGAACGGGAATTAACTGTTCACAACATCTACAAGAACCCAAGGGGCTCACTGGAGGTTACTCAATTATTTGCTTCGGCCGCCGACCACGCCACACTCATAGGAGGTGATTTCAACGCACATCATCCCTTCCTAAGCTCGGCAAGCCCCACAAATGAAGACGGCCTACACCTATACACCACCTTTCAAGATACACCCGAGATCTGCCTCCTGAACACCGGAGAGCCCACCCACACCAGGGGAGGAAGGCTAGATCTAACCTTCGTCTCCAGTGCACTACAGCCTTCGGCCTCCTGGCAGATACACCCCACGCTGACCAGTGACCACTTCGCCACCCTAACAACGCTGAAGGTGAACAAACTCCCCACTCCACCCCCCCCGAGATGGAGATACAACACTCAAAGGCAGACTGGGGACTCTTCAAGAAACACCTGGCTAAGTGGCGCGAAAAATCACAGCCGGCCGGCGCAGCACCCGCGGATGAGACAACCCTCCACCACCAATTGGTCGAGGCGTTTCACCTAGCGGCAGAAGAGGCTATCCCAAAAACAAAACCCACATCAAGACAGTACAATGATTACTGGTACTACTGTCCCAGGGTGAAAGAACTCAACCACAGAGTGAACATGGCCCGAAGAAACTACAGGAGAAATCCCACGGCAACAAACAGACATCTCCTGCAAGTCATAGTCAAGGATACCAGGGAAGAGAAGGAAGAAATTAAAAACGCAAGCTGGCTCAAGTGGTGCTCCGAACTCAACGAGCACACCACCCTTGGCAAGATGTGGGCCCAGATCCGAAGGGCATCTGGGAAGGCAACACCACCACCACCAACTCATCCCAACCCAGAAGAGGAAGCCGAGAGACTTGCAAAACTGTTCTCTGACCGAGCAGCAACGAAGAACCTCCCGAGACAGGCGGAGGAGACACAACGGCGTCTGCGACAGGTCAGACTCCAGATGATCCAAGAGGCCTGCAACAGTGAAGATGACACTGACAGACCATTCAACCAGCAAGAACTC
The DNA here is from genome assembly GCF_018991925.1 of Homarus americanus. Classification (NCBI taxonomy): domain Eukaryota; kingdom Metazoa; phylum Arthropoda; class Malacostraca; order Decapoda; family Nephropidae; genus Homarus; species Homarus americanus. The sequence goes on from NW_024724913.1 coordinate 32,218, forward strand.
CAGAAGTCGCTAAAACGAAGTAAGGATACAGCTCCAGGGGCCGACAGGATAACCTACTCCATGCTCTCTCATGCCGGTACAGCCGGACACGAGGCTCTGCTGCAAGCCATCAATGCCTCGTGGACAGCACAAAGACTCCCACCGGAATGGAAGAAGGCAGATATACAGCCCATTCCGAAGCCCAGAGAACCAGACAAGCCGAGGCCCATCTCCCTTCTCAGCTGCATAGCGAAGACCGGAGAAAGAATGGCTCTCAACCGACTCAAGTGGAAAGTAGGCAGCCCACACCCTCACATCTTTGCTTACACTGAGAACACCGGCACAGGCAACAACATCGCCGAGATACTCAGCACAGTGGACAACAAACCAGCTCTGGTGGTCTTCCTCGACCTGGAGAAAGCCTTCGAACTAGCAAATCCCTTGGCCATTACAACTACGCTCGCTAAAAAAGGCGTCAAAGGAAGGTTGCTGGGGTGGATCCAGAACTACCTCACACAGAGAGAAGCACGAGTACGCTTTCAGGGAGCAACCTCAAGCTACAGGGTCCATGAAAACGGAACCCCACAAGGAGGCATCCTCAGTCCAATGTTGTTCAATGTCCTGATGGAAAATCTAGTCAAACTTCCTTTCAGACAAACAGCCAAGCTCCTATGCTATGCAGACGACTTACAGCTTATAGTAAGAGGATCGAACAGACTAGCCAACACGCAACACGCACTCCAACTTATAGAAGAGGAGTGCAACAGACTTGGACTCAAGATAAATCCAGCCAAGTCGAAAGCGATGGCCATCTGCACAAACACACCAGACAAGTTGCTCTCCATACAAAACACGCCGGTAGTCTGGACCAACGCCCACCAGTGTCTTGGAATCTGGTTTGACCAGAACCTCACCTTCAAGCCGCAACTCGAGTATCTCAGGCACAGGACGAAGAGCAGACACAATATAATGAGGTCGCTCACCAGCAAATCCGCAGGAGCAAACCTTCATGTGCTCAAAGCCTACTACACAGCCGCCATCAGATCGCTGGTAGATTACAGTGCTCCAGCACTCATTGGACTGAGAGAAGACCAAATAGCTAAGCTAGAAGTCATTCAAAACAATGCTCTCAGGACCATGCTCGGAGCACCCATGTGGACCAGAATTTGCAATCTGCAAATGGAAACCGAGCTACCACCCCTGGCAGCACGAGTCAAGCAGGTGACAGCCGGTCTCCTCGCCAAAATCTGCAGAGCAGACAAGCCCACAGCTGCCAAGATTCGAATCAGTGCCTCTCTCCACCTCGACCACAGAGTGCGAGGGGCCACCTGGTCGCACGAGGCAAGCGAGGTCATCCGCCACCTGCAAGCAGAAACACTCGTCAAGAACAACCAAGACACACGAGACAATGGTTACACTGTTCCTCCACCATGGAGCCCTCCACCAGCCACACTCAAATTCACCGACCTCGGCGACAGTAAAGCCAACCTCCAGAAGGAGGACCTCAAAAAAATATCTCTCCAAGCCATAGCCACCGAGACACCGGCTGATGCAGCATCATACTTCACAGACGGCTCGGTGGACCCAAAACATCATAGATCCGGAGCGGCCTTCTACACCCAAGGTCAGACCCTCCAATGGAGACTTTCCAACGACTGCTCCACCCTACAAACAGAACTGGTAGCAATCTCAAAGGCCCTACAACACGCTGCAACACAACACAACAAGTCCATCATAATTCACACGGACTCGAAATCGGCCATGCAGGCGCTGCAACACAGTCAACCAAGAGACAACGTCCATATCATCACCTCGATCCTCGCACAGCTACAGGAATTCCAAAGCCAAAACCGACCAGTCGTCTTAATCTGGATTCCCAGTCATGTAGGGATCGGAGGAAACGACGTGGCAGACGAAGCAGCCAAGGCAGCTACACGTTCTAGTAGCGTACACATCCAAGTTCCAGCAAGCGTGCAACAGATCAAGAATCACCTCAGAAAGACTACCAAGCTCCACATCAAAAAGAGCTTCCTTCATGCACTCAACGCTGGTTCCCAATCAGCCAAATGGTACCTGGCGGCCACAAAAGGGGAACCACCTTTCGCAGACAAGAAAACTCCAAGACAAACCCAAGTCAGCCTTCACCGACTACGACTAGGGTACAAGTGCTCCTGGCAGATGATCGGAAACGACGTCATGGAATGCACCTACTGTCAGGAGCCAGCAGCCAACCCACTTGAACACTATCTCCTCGATTGCGAGGTCACACAAAGCCTCCGAGACAGAACTCAAATCTCCCAAGAAACACACACAACACCAGCGGCCACTCTAACCCGAAAGGCCCACACAGACCACACTCACCACCTACTCCGGGTGATCACACGATACCCACCACCCAGATAGCTTAGAAAGCATCCTCTCCCAGCAAGTGCGGACCCCAGTTCGGGGGGCGCGCCACTCCGAGGCTGACCACGTCCAAGAGTGGGGGCCGGTGGTAAGCGTCCACTGATCGGGGGTCCGCTTTCAGCTGAAACTTCCAATCGTGGTGGACCACCCCATCTTAACCATCCGCTGCTCCTGGAGTCTTCCAGCCGGAACCACCAACGGGTATTCGTGTCAATTTACGGTGGACAACGATAACAAACAACCGGGCCTGATTAACTGGCTTTGCCGCCGAGATGGCCCGTACTAAACAGACTGCCCGCAAGTCCACTGGAGGCAAGGCTCCACGGAAGCAGCTTGCTACCAAGGCAGCTCGCAAGTCCGCCCCAGCCACCGGTGGTGTCAAGAAGCCCCATCGTTACAGGCCCGGAACCGTCGCCCTTCGTGAGATCCGTCGTTACCAGAAGAGCACAGAGCTACTCATCAGGAAGCTGCTCTTCCAGCGCCTGGTGCGTGAGATCGCCCAGGATTTCAAGACTGACCTGCGCTTCCAGTCGTCTGCCGTCATGGCTCTGCAGGAAGCCTCTGAGGCTTACCTGGTGGGTCTTTTCGAGGACACCAACCTGTGTGCCATTCACGCCAAGCGCGTTACCATCATGCCCAAGGACATCCAGCTGGCCCGGCGCATCCGCGGAGAGCGTGCTTAAGTCCTCTTCCTTGGGGAAAAATAAAAAGCACAACAAAACCTACCAGACATCTATAACTCGGCCCTTCTCAGGGCCAAAGAACTGTTCTGAAGATAATTTTCATGACAATCGAAATGGTTGGTGGTAGGAGAGCGTTAATTTCGGTAACCCAAATCGCCTAACGGTAAGTTGGTAACAGTCGTGCAGGCACGAATGTATAGTAGGTCATCAATTCGGGAGGTGGGTGGGTGCAAAAAACAAGAGCTAGTAACAAATTAATATATAAAGAATAAGTAAGTAAATAAATAACTAAAATAAAAGAAAATTCAATAAAATAAAATAAAATGAATTGTTTACATGAAATAGGCGTGATGCAAACAAGAAATGAAACCCAAACACACTCCATGTATGTCACTGTGCAGTGGGTGTAAAAGTACTCCACGCAGAATTTATTTATTTATTTATAATGTTTCGATTTAGTCCTGTTT
>NW_024724914.1:0-15189 GCF_018991925.1 Homarus americanus
TTTTATCTGCCCATGTCTGGGAGTTTTGGTGATTATTCATTTGAGTTGCAAAATTTTATGTATGTGAAAATTTTGTAACATGTGTGTTACCTGTATTGTTGACCATTACCCCAGTACTGCAAGATATTGTGTTTGAAATTGTGCATTTACTGTGAATGTTTTGTCGACTATACCGCATAATATTGAATCTTTGGGAGGGGAAAGCTTTGTAATGACCACGGTCTTACACGTCAGTTAGCGCCAAAATCGAATGATTCATATTACGCTCAATAGCCCACAAAACATGTAACTCGGCTTTCGTTTGAGTCCTCCATCTGAGGAGTCCGTTTTCTCATCACTTCAAGACACCTCAGTCCTCCGTTATCCCATTTTCTCTGACTTACTGAAACCAACCTCTCTATAAAATGAATTTGAGTGTGAGAGAGAACACCCTTGTTTTGAGTCAACTTAGATATGTCTGTTTACAGTTGGAACATTCAAGATCCATTGTGAGGGGGGTAGAATGCTTCAACTGTCCTTATCGTTAGTAGAACGTGTCAAGTAAGTGAGTGTCGAGTTTGCCAGCTAGAGTGGCGTATTTTATGTCGTCCGTGGGGGTATCCATGAGTTTCTGATCGCGCCTGAAGTTATATCATTTTGTCGCCCCGACATCAGAGAATCTGATGTTTATAGTTTAATTAGTGTCAGTTGTCTATTTGAGAAAGTCATTAATCTCCTGAACTATTCTGTCAACTGGTATAATCTCCAAGATCTAGCGCCTCCCCGTGAATAGCCCCTTGTTTGCCTCAGGCCTGAGCTTGCAGAATTAATGTTATCGACGTGTATATTCCACCTTTTCCTGGCAAGCTCAACCTCTGATTAGATTATATGAATAGACATAGGAAATTACCCTGATCAAGAACACCGGAGTTCATAACTAAGTATACAGTGATCCAAAATGATAGAGAAGTTTTGTTGTTGGTAAGATCGGCCCTTCTGGTATGAATACGGAGGCCCAAGCTGCCCCGCGAGTGCACGTATATACCTCGACACGAGGGAGAATCACGCATTCGTGACTTCCTCAACATCTCTCCAGGTATGTTAACGTGTGTTCCCGCCGCCTATTAATTCAGTTTAACTTAGTCAATTTTGGTGAATATCAGTGCTCATGTGTTAACATAGTGAATTCTGTGCCAATTAAGTCGAGTAACGTAGAGATTTAGATATTGTCTGAACCGTTGCCAGGCGTATGTTTTGTATAGTTGAAGTTAGACCTTTAGGCATTCGTGACTTCCTCAACGTCTCTCCAGTGTGTTGAGCTGAATACTCATCGGCTAACGTGGGGCGGTAACCGGGTTGGACGATGCCGTAATTCGACAGGACTGAACTGGGAAGTCCGTTTCCTGCAAATCAGTCGCCAACTCCCTGAGCGTGCGTCGGTCTACAACCGACCCCTAACAGCGATCTTCATTTGTTGTAGAGACCAGCGTTACCCTGGGGCACTCCTCACAGTTACATAGGCCTAAGTATTATGGTACCTTGTTTGGGGGATAACTAGCAGAAATATAGTATCCCAGGTTAAGTATTGAACCACTGAATGAGAGTTAAAAGTGCCATGTTGTTCCTTGTGAATTAACAGGAGGTATTGTATGTTGAGATAATTGTGGAGTTGTCCAGTGTGCTATGTATTCATTGGTAGTGACCATGAAATGATAATCTGAGAGTATAATGATATAACCAAGAAGTGAAGAGTTAATTTGCTACTTGGTAAGGTAAGACCTGAGGGTCCAATGATATCTGGTGTATACCCAGTACTGAATATCATTTGGCAGAGTGACAATACCACAATTGTCGGTTGAAGTAATAAGTATTTGGAGGTATTTAATGAGGTAATAAGTTCTTGAAGTGTTTGATGACTTAAGAAACAAATTGCAGTTCTGTTTTGTCTGAGTGAATCTAAGATGCATCTTATCCAATCACTGTGTTAATAAATATTGAATTAGTAATCTATATCTACGAGTATCACCACTCTATCCTTTCCCACATTGGTTCTCAGAAAATAACTAACTCACGTGCCTAGAAGCTTGCTACCTAACAGTTAACTAAGAGATGTTATATTCTAGAAAAATCCTGGGTGGTGGCAGGCTACCGTTGTAAGTATAATAAGTGTGGTAATAACAAAGACATGGTTTCCCAGGTTAATCCATGGTTTAGAATATAACTAGAACCAAATAGATGGAAGAGATCATAATATATGACAGGAAATGAAAAGAAAGAACATTGACTTGGAAAACATAAGCAGAGAAGCATAAGAGTTACTTATATAAGAATATATAAGAATATAAGGTATATAGAGAGAAAGAACATATAAGAATATAAGCAAGAATATATAAAGTAAGTATGTGTGTAAAGAACTGAAGAAGGATAAGTATATAAAACCGGATACTCATTGGAAAGAATGCTACAGAACAAATAAGTATATGAATAAATAGAATACTAACAGAAAAATAATATCTATATGGTAAATTCTTAAAAAGTGGAAACTCGGCCCGTTACACCAAGTCCTCATTGCATGCACTCCTGCCGGGTACATGAATGTCTTGAGTGCATCTATTCTCTGCCACGGTGCTAGCTTGCTTTTCAGTATTTTGGTCCCGAGGTGCATTAGTTCCTCTACTGTTTGGATGTTTGGCAGAAGATGGAACCTAACTGGTCGCCCCAAGAATAGCGTAGCTTCGCCATCGCTCTTCCATTGAATGGGCTTTTCTCCCACATAGAACTGTGTCTGGCGCATTCCTCGAGGTCTTCGTCCAGACTGGTGCAATGATGAGCATTTGCGAGGATTTATGTCCAGTCCCATCCTACTGCATTGTTCTGTTGCTTTGTAGAGGAGTTGCTGTAGATTATCTTGCTGTTTTGTAATGATGGTTATATCGTCTGCATATGCTAAGCATGGGTGCTTGTGTTGTTGGTTCAGTATCATTCCTTCGGCCGCGATTTTCCGCAACAGTGGTTCGACCGCTATATTGAACAGGAGACCACTTATTGGGCACCCCTGTTGCACACCGCATTGCACTGGTATCTCTTCTGTTTCTCCTTCCTTTGTTAGGATTCTTGTCGTCTTGCCACTGATGATGTCTCCTGCTACTGCTTCAAAATCCCGTCCCACCCCTATACGGTTGAGCGCTCTTTTGATGAGGTCCAGTGACACTGAGCCAAATGCATTGGTCAAGTCAAGTGCTGCTATGCAGGTATCGCCATTGTTCCGTCGTGCATCGTCCATGTGATGTTGAAGTATGTAGTTGTGTTCTATCACCCCATCACTTGGCATGAATTCTTTCTGTGCAGCGCACAGTACCTCGTTGTCAACGAGCCACCTTCTGAGTCGTGCTGTGAGGCATCCCGTGTACACCTTGTATATTGTGCGGCTCAGTGTTATAGGCCTCCAATTTGAAACAACTTTTCGGTTACCACCTTTTTTGGGTACACGTATTGTTCTGTATCGTTTCCAGGAGTCTGGTATTCTCTTGGCTCTTAGACACACGTTGAATATGGCTGCCATAACTCGGCAGCTTGGGTCAGCCTTTCTCCAGTTATCATATGATATTCTGTCTTCACCTGGTGACGAATTCTCTGCTGCTGCTAGTTTTGTAAATACTTCCTTCTCTGTGAAGGGCTGCATTTCCATCTCTGGTCTGTCGTCTGGCGGTTCGGGAATGTGCTCCACGGTATTTAGGTCACATTCCTTTTCGACCATCATGTGTTGGAAGTGTTCCTCTATTCTCTCCTTGCTTATTTCACATCTTGCGCCGTTCCCTTCGACAATTAGCCGTATTGCACGGCGACGGTTGTATTTGTACAGCCTCTGGATCTGTTTGCAATCATTGACATCGGTGATTTTCCTGGTCGTGTTCTGTCCTTGAGAGATGTTTATCCTGTTTGCCGCTTGGATTGCTACCTCGATCTCAATCAGTACTTCTTCAAATCTTGCCCAGTCCGGGTTCCGCTGGATCTCATACAGTGTGCCCAGAAACGGGTCCAGTATCCATGTCCCCTCAGCTTCATCTCGCTCTTCATTTGGTTCAGGAGTTATGCCAATATGCTCCTGTATGTTGCCTTCACCACTTAGTGTTTGGGTTGCTTCACTTTGCGATAGTGGTGTAAGGGATTCACTGAGATTACTTTGGCTTCCTTCATTTGTTTCTTGACTTTGCATTATCTGTTCCCCTGTTTGGGTACTGTCTCCCCCATGTTGTTCATCAGGGCTTAGAGGTGACAGTGGCATTCTTGGAATGTGCAAGAGGGGTGTCAGGTCCCCTGGGTGCTGGGATTCTTCTCTTGGTGAGGGTTCATTTTGGAGCAGCTGGCTCGGCGTTATAGACCTCAATCGCGTTTTTGATCGTCTGGGCTCAGCGGTGACACTGGTGTACTTCTCCCTGAGACGGGGCGTGGTGTCTCTGGTCCTTCCACTTCTCCATCCCTGGGTGGGGGGGTCCATCTGTGCCTTTCTCGTTGCCCTTGTGTTTCTCTTTGCTGCTGTTGCTCGTCATTCTGTGGCTGCTCCCTCTGCTCGTTATCCCTATTTTCCCCAACTTCCTGTGTGGGCTGGGCGCTTGCTGGATTGCCTTCAGGCTGTTGGTTCCCCTGTCGTTGCTCCGCCTGACGTTGGTTGTCTCTCCTCCTCCGCTGCCGTACATGTGTTGCTGCCTTGTGGTTGTTCACTCCTCTCTTTGTTGGGGCAGAGTAGTGGCAGTATTGCACGTCGCACTGGAAACGAAAATGGGGATCCCTTTGCTCCTCCCTCATCTGCCTGTTGAGGATGCACGTGTGATTGCTTGGCCGGATAGTCAGTACTAGATAGCACCCTGCACACATGTTCATATATTCGTTGATTTTCTTGTTGTGGGCTTCCTTTAGATGTCGGACTAGTGATTGCTTGCAGCCAGACCACCCCGATGATGCACATTCCCATGGGCATCCCTGCGTCCTCTCTGTGCATTTGAAAGATGGTGGTGCAGGGAACCATATGGTCAGCATTCGGTTTCTTCTTCCCGGCTGCCGATCCCCGCTCGGGCGGGGGAGAGCATCCATTCCCCCGCCGTCCGTTGAGTCAGAGTCTCCGCCGCTCCCACCGATTTGTACTGGCTCGCCTGTCGCAGGTGTTCCGGCTCTCCATCCCACATCTTCTCCTTCGTTTCTTCCTCTTGGCCCTTCGTCGTCCATCTTGCCTTACCCACACGAACACCCACACACACATGACAACCCCCTTACCAGGGTGTACCCGCACTATCACGGTATTCCTGGAGGATCGGCCGAGAGTTGTGTACCGACCTCCCTTTCGCCATCACAAACCCACTCGATCGCAAGGTGATGGTTTACCGGGGAGGGACTTTGGGACGAATACACTTCTATGAGTGCAGGTCCCTCAGCCAGTACGAAGTAAGGAAGTACAGAGAGGAGGGAATAGCCACGTGTGAGAAGCACCCACGTGGGGTCCCGTGGGACCAGGTTTGGGGCTTTGCAGGGCCCCCCGGTATGTTTCCTCTCACTGCATGGTATTAGTAATAACCACAGCAATGGAGAAATACCGGGTTCCCTGCTCGCCGCCTAAAACAACAAAGGAGTAAACTCTGTTACTTCCACCCCCAGAAAGTCCAAATCTGTGTTCTTCCTTCCATGCAAAAAGAACCTGATTATGTACTCTCCATTAAGCTGATAAGAACAGATTTTATTTAAAAGAATGATACATTGTTTTTTATTTACAATAGTTTGGGTATTCCAGTCATTTGTGACAATTGGCTGACTATCTATTACATTTTATACATAGTGTTCCTATTCCACTAACTAGAACCTATTCTTTCTTCTATCTTGACTTTGGGTTTATTTCACCCTACATACTGTCTAGCCCCTGAGGTATGTTCTATATAAATCATTCTCGACCAGCGAATGGCATCACTTACACACAGTTTCCTGAAGAGGCGCAGGTATCCCTTTGATGCCAGTCTCTTCATCAGCTTCTCGTTCTCCGGGTCGTATGCTCCCAGGGGTCCCACTATGAATGCAGCCACCTTCACCTGCTGGTATTGTCTTCTCATCTCTGCTGCCAGTTCTGCATACTTTTCTTCTTTCCTCAGTCTTGCTTCTTTAAATGCCTCTTGTCCATTCTCGAATGGGCAGGTGACGTCGATCAGGATCACTTCTCGGTTCTTTTCAATCACCAGGTCTGGACGTCCATTGTCTGCTGCTCCTGGTACTCGTTCATTTGCCGACATGATCTTCCAATGTCGACCTTCTGCGGCTTTTCGTACTCTATCCACCAGGGCATTATGTCGCTTTTGCATGGCTCGAGAGTGTATCATGCAGTGGTTTACTACATGTGGGAGCGTTTCTTCTCTATTGCACCGACGACATCTCCGATCCCTATTCTGGCCTCGCTTCGCTCCATTGACGGGGAGTAGGTTCAGTCTTGCTCGGTGTATGAAACGCCAGTCTGCGAAGGTTGTATACGCTCCATTTCGAACAAAAGCTGATGATGCTCTCTCTTGTGCTACGAGCTTCATCACTTTCCCTTGGTCAGGCTTATTCTGCAGAACTTCATCTCTCATCTGTCGTCGCTGGCTCCGGATGGTTTTGGCTACCTTCCTTCTATCTTTTTCTTCAATGATGGAGTCCGTGCATTTTATCTTGATGTTGTCTCCTCCCTCTGCTATCCAGGAAACCCCCATTCGGCCTGAGGCACACCTGGCTCTAGACCAGATGGTTTGGTGGTCTCCTCCTCGCGTTTGCATCTCTCCCTGTGTTAAGTACATGCATGCGTCGGTCATGCTTGGCTCCTGTCGTGTGTCATTGTTGCCACTCGCCGGCATTCTTCTCTGGCTATTTCCCTGACGTCAGGATCCGGTGACGTGAGTAATTTATATGCGGTATCCACCAGGAAAATGTCAGAGTCTTCTGCCGCGAGTGGGACACCACACGCTCCAGCTTTACTGCTTCCGTACAAGTACTCATTCGACGCTCTTGACGGTAGATGTAGCGTGTGTTTAAGCATTGTCTTCATTTCGTTGTCCAGGTGTGCCCAGTCTGTTTTCCTCAGTTGCCAAGTCCTCATTGCATGCACTCCTGCCGGGAACATGAATGTCTTGACTGCATCTATTCTCTGCCACGGTGCTAGCTTGCTTGTCAGTATTTTGGTCCCGAGTTGCATTAGTTCCTCTACTGTTTGGATGTTTGGCAGAAGATGGAACCCAACTGGTCGTCCCAAGAAGAGCGTTGCTTCGCCATCGCTCTTCCATTGAATGGGCGTTTCTCCAACGTAGAACTGTGTCTGGCGCATTCCTCGAGGTCTTCGTCCAGACAGGTGCAATGATGAGCTTTTGCTAGGATTTAGGTCCAGTCCCATCCTACTGCATTGTTCTGTTGCTATGTAGAGGAGTTGCTGTAGATTATCTTGCTGTTTTGTAATGATGGTTATATCGTCTGCATATGCTATGCATGGGTGCTTGTGTTGTTGGTTCAGTATCATTCCTTCGGCCGCGATTTTCCGCAACAGTGGTTCGACCGCTATATTAAACAGGAGACCACTTATTGGGCACCCCTGTTGCACACCGCATTGCACTGGTATCTCTTCTGTTTCTCCTTCCTTTGTTAGGATTCTTGTCGTCTTGCCACTGATGATGTCTCCTGCTACTGATTCAAAATCCCGTTCCACCCTTATACGGTTGAGCGCTCTTTTGATGAGGTCCAGTGACACTGAGCCAAATGCATTGGTCAAGTCGAGTGCTGCTATGCAGGTATCGCCATTGTTCCGTCGTGCATCGTCCATGTGATGTTGAAGTATGTAGTTGTGTTCTATCACCCCATCACTTGGCATGAATCCTTTCTGTGCGGCGCACAGTACCTCGTTGTCAACGAGCCACCTTCTGAGTCGTGCTGTGAGGCATCCCGTGTACACCTTGTATATTGTGCGGCTCAGTGTTATAGGCCTCCAATTTGAAACGACTTCTGGGTTACCACCTTTTTTGGGTACACGTATTGTTCTGTATCGTTTCCAGGAGTCTGGTATTCTCTTGGCTCTTAGACACACGTTGAATATGGCTGCCATAACTCGGCAGCTTGGGTCAGCCTTTCTCCAGTTATCATATGATATTCTGTCTTCACCTGGTGACGAATTCTCTGCTGCTGCTAGTTTTGTAAATACTTCCTTCTCTGTGAAGGGCTGCATTTCCATCTCTGGTCTGTCGTCTGGCGGTTCGGGAATGTGCTCCACGGTATTTAGGTCACATTCCTTTTCGACCATCATGTGTTGGAAGTGTTCCTCTATTCTCCCCTTGCTTATTTCACATCTTGCGCCGTTCCCTTCGACAATTAGCCGTATTGCTCGACGACGGTTGTATTTGTACAGCCTCTGGATCTGTTTGCAATCATTGACATCGGTGATTTTCCTGGTCGTGTTCTGTCCTTGAGAGATGTTTATCCTGTGTGCCGCTTGGATTGCTACCTCGATCTCAATCAGTACTTCTTCAAATCTTGCCCAGTCCGGGTTCCGCTGGATCTCATACAGTGTGCCCAGAAACGGGTCCAGTATCCATGTCCCCTCAGCTTCATCTCGCTCTTCATTTGGTTCAGGAGTTATGCCAATATGCTCCTGTATGTTGCCTTCACCACTTAGTGTTTGGGTTGCTTCACTTTGCGATAGTGGTGTAAGGGATTCACTGAGATTACTTTGGCTTCCTTCATTTGTTTCTTGACTTTGCATTATCTGTTCCCCTGTTTGGGTACTGTCTCCCCCATGTTGTTCATCAGGGCTTAGAGGTGACAGTGGCATTCTTGGAATGTGCAAGAGGGGTGTCAGGTCCCATGGGTGCTGGGATTCTTCTCTTGGTGAGGGTTCATTTTGGAGCAGCTGGCTCGGCGTTATAGACCTCAATCGCGTTTTTGATCGTCTGGGCTCAGCGGTGACACTGGTGTACTTCTCCCTGAGACGGGGCGTGGTGTCTCTGGTCCTTCCACTTCTCCATCCCTGGGTGGGGGTGTCCATCTGTGCCTTTCTCGTTGCCCTTGTGTTTCTCTTTGCTGCTGTTGCTCGTCATTCTGTTGCTGCTCCCTCTGCTCGTTATCCCTATTTTCCCTAACTTCCTGTGTGGGCTGGGCGCTTGCTGGATTGCCTTCAGGCTGTTGGTTCCCCTGTCGTTGCTCCGCCTGACGTTGGTTGTCTCTCCTCCTCCGCTGCCGTACATGTGTTGCTGCCTTGTGGTTGTTCACTCCTCTCTTTGTTGGGGCAGAGTAGTGGCAGTATTGCACGTCGCACTGGAAACGAAAATGGGGATCCCTTTGCTCCTCCCTCATCTGCCTGTTGAGGATGCACGTGTGATTGCTTGGCCGGATAGTCAGTACCAGATAGCACCCTCACACATGTTCATATATTCGTTGATTTTCTTGTTGTGGGCTTCCTTTAGATGTCGGACTAGTGATTGCTTGCAGCCAGACCACCCCGATGATGCACATTCCCATGGGCATCCCTGCGTCCTCTCTGTGCATTTGAAGGATGGTGGTGCAGGGAACCATATGGTCAGCATTCGGTTTCTTCTTTCCGGCTGCCGATCCCCGCTCGGGCGGGGGAGAGCATCCATTCCCCCGCCGTCCGTTGAGTCAGAGTCTCCGCCGCTCCCACCGAATTGTACTGGCTCGCCTGTCGCAGGTGTTCCGGCTCTCCATCCCACATCTTGTCCTTCGTTTCTTCCTCTTGGCCCTTCGTCGTCCATCTTGCCTTACCCACACGAACACCCACACACACATGACAACCCCCTTACCAGGGTGTACCCGCACTATCACGGTATTCCTGGAGGATCGGCCGAGAGTTGTGTACCGACCGCCCTTTCGCCATCACAAACCCACTCGATCGCAAGGTGATGGTTTACCGGGGAGGGACTTTGGGACGAATACACTTCTATGAGTGCAGGTCCTCAATGATACAGAAGTAAAAGTAAAGGAATAGCCGTGTGAAGCACCCGTGCGGTCCCGTCAGGACAGAGTTTGGGAGCTTTGCAGAGCCTTGATATGTTTCCTCTCCTGCATGGTATTAGTAATAACCACCTTGTTTGACCTTGGGTTCCCTGCTCGCCGCCTAAAACAACAAAGGAGTAAACTCTGTTACTTTCACCCCCAGAAAGTCCAAATCTGTGTTCTTCCTTCCATGCAAAAAGAACCTGATTATGTACTCTCCATTAAACTGATAAGAACAGATACTACACTTTGATCTTAGCCAAAAGGCCGAGAAGCAGGTCTAGCAACTAGTACTAAGTATGGAAGTAGCAAAAGAGAGAAATAAGAATATATACTACACTTTGATCTTAGCCAAAATGCCGAGAAGCAGGTCCCGCAACTAGTACAAAGTATGGAAGTAGCAAAAGAGAGAAATAGAAATATATTTTATGCATTTGTGTTCTCCTTCACCTAGAACCTATTCTTTCTTCTATCTTGACTTTGGGTTTATTTCACCCTACATACTGTCTAGCACCTGAGGTATGTTCTATATAAATCATTCTCGACCAGTGAATGGCATCACTTACACAAAGTTTCCTGAAGAGGCGTAGGTATCCCTTTGATGCCAGTCGTTTCATCAGCTTCTCGTTCTCCGGGTCGTATGCTCCCAGGGGTCCCACTATGAATGCAGCCACCTTCACCTGCTGGTATTGTCTTCTCATCTCTGCTGCCAGTTCTGCATACTTTTCTTCTTTCCTCAGTCTTGCTTCTTTAAATGCCTCTTGTCCATTCTCGAATGGGCAGGTGACGTCGATCAGGATCACTTCTCGGTTCTTTTCAATCACCAGGTCTGGACGTTCATTGTCTGCTGCTCCTGGTACTCGTTCATTTGCCGACATGATCTTCCAATGTCGACCTTCTGCGACTTTTCGTACTCTATCCACCACGGCATTATGTCGCTTTTGCATGGCTCGAGAGTGTATCATGCAGTGGTTTACTACATGTGTGAGCGTTTCTTCTCTATTGCAACGACGACATCTCCGATCCCTATTCTGGCCTCGCTTCGCTCCATTGACGGGGAGTAGGTTCAGTCTTGCTCGGTGTATGAAACGCCAGTCTGCGAAGGTTGTATACGCTCCATTTCGAACAAATGCTGATGATGCTCTCTCTTGTGCTACGAGCTTCATCACTTTCCCTTGGTCAGGCTTATTCTGCAGAACTTCATCTCTCATCTGTCGTCGCTGGCTCCGGATGGTTTTGGCTACTTTCCTTCTATCTTTTTCTTCAATGATGGAGTCCGTGCATTTTATCTTGATGTTGTCTCCTCCCTCTGCTATCCAGGAAACCCCCATTCGGCCTGAGGCACACCTGGCTCTAGACCAGATGGTTTGGTGGTCTCCTCCTCGCGTTTGCATCTCTCCCTGTGTTAAGTACATGCATGCGTCGGTCATGCTTGGCTCCTGTCGTGTTCTCATTGTTGCAACTCGCCGGCATTCTTCTCTGGCTTTTTCCCTGACGTCAGGATCCGGTGACGTGAGTAATTTATATGCGGTATCCACCAGGAAAATGTCAGAGTCTTCTGCCGCGAGTGGGACACCACACGCTCCAGCTTTACTGCTTCCGTACAAGTACTCATTCGACGCTCTTGACGGTAGATGTAGCGTGTGTTTAAGCATTGTCTTCATTTCGTTGTCCAGGTGTGCCCAGTCTGTTTTCCTCAGTTGCCAAGTCCTCATTGCATGCACTCCTGCCGGGAACATGAATGTCTTGACTGCATCTATTCTCTGCCACGGTGCTAGCTTGCTTGTCAGTATTTTCGTCCCGAGTTGCATTAGTTCCTCTACTGTTTGGATGTTTGGCAAAAGATGGAACCCAACTGGTCGTCCCAAGAAGAGCGTTGCTTCGCCATCGCTCTTCCATTGAATGGGCGCTTCTCCAACGTAGAACTGTGTCTGGCGCATTCCTCGAGGTCTTCGTCCAGACAGGTGCAATGATGAGCTTTTGCTAGGATTTAGGTCCAGTCCCATCCTACTGCATTGTTCTGTTGCTATGTAGAGGAGTTGCTGTAGATTATCTTGCTGTTTTGTAATGATGGTTATATCGTCTGCATATGCTAAGCATGGGTGCTTGTGATGTTGGTTCAGTATCATTCCTTCGGCCGCGATTTTCCGCAACAGTGGTTCGACCGCTATATTGAACAGGAGACCATTATTGGGCACCCCTGTTGCACACCGCATTGCACTGGTATCTCTTCTGTTTCTCCTTCCTTTGTTAGGATTCTTGTCGTCTTGCCACTGATGATGTCTCATGCTACTGCTTCAAAATCCCGTCCCACCCCTATATGGTTGAGCGCTCTTTTAATGAGGTCCAGTGACACTGAGCCAAATGCATTGGTCAAGTCGAGTGCTGCTATGCAGGTATCGCCATTGTTCCGTCGTGCATCGTCCATGTGATGTTGAAGTATGTAGTTGTGTTCTATCACCCCATCACTTGGCATGAATCCTTTCTGTGCAGCACACAGTACCTCGTTGTCAACGAGCCACCTTCTGAGTCGTGCTGTGAGGCATCCCGTGTACACCTTGTATATTGTGCGGCTCAGTGTTATAGGCCTCCCATTTGAAACGACTTCTGGGTTACCACCTTTTTTCGGGACAAGTATTGTTCTGTATCGTTTCCAGGAGTCTGGTATTCTCTTGGCTCTGAGACACACGTTGAATATGGCTGCCATAACTCGGCAGCTTGGGTCAGCCTTTCTCCAGTTCTCATATGATATTCTGTCTTCACCTGGTGACGAATTCTCTGCTGCTGCTAGTTTTGTAAATACTTCCTTCTCTGTGAAGGGCTGCATTTCCATCTCTGGTCTGTCGTCTGGCGGTTCTGGAATGTGCTCCACGGTATTTAGGTCACAATCCTTTTCAACCATCATGTGTTGGAAGTGTTCCTCTATTCTCTCCTTGCTTATTTCACATCTTGCGCCGTTCCCATCGGCAATTAGCCGTATTGCTCGGCGACGGTTGTATTTGTACAGCCTCTGGATCTGTTTGCAATCATTGACATCGGTGATTTTCCTGGTCGTGTTCTGTCCTTGAGAGATGTTTATCCTGTTTGCCGCTTGTATTGCTACCTCGATCTCAATCAGTACTTCTTCAAATTTTGCCCAGTCCGGGTTCCGCTGGATCTCATACACTGTGCCCAGAAACGGCTCCAGTATCCATGTCTCCTCAGCTTCATCTCGCTCTTCATTTGGTTCAGGAGTTATGCCAATCTGCTCCTGTATGTTGCCTTCACCATTTAGTGTTTGAGTTGCTTCACTTTGCGATAGTGGTGTAAGGGATTCACTGAGATTACTTTGGCTTCCTTCATTTGTTTCTTGACTTTGCATTATCTGTTCCCCTGTTTGGGTACTATCTCCACCATGTTGTTCCTCGGGGCTTAGAGGTGACAGTGGCATTCTTGGCATGTGCAAGAGGGGTGTCAGGTCCCCTGGGTGCTGTGATTCCTCTCTTGGTGAGGGTTCATTTTGGAGCAGCTGGCTCGGCGTTATCGACCTCAGTCGCGTTTCTTGATCATCTGGGCTCAGCGGTGACACTGGTGTACTTCTCCCAGATACGGGGCGTGGTGTCTCTGGTCCTTCCACTTCTCCATCCCTGGGTGGGGGGGTCCATCTGTGCCTTTCTCGTTGCCCTTGTGTTTCTCTTTGCTGCTGTTGCTCGTAATTCTGTGGCTGCTCCCTCTGCTCGTTATCCCTATTTTCCCCAACTTCCTGTGAGGGCTGGGCGCTTGTTGGATTGCCTTCAGCCTGTTGGTTCCCCTGTCGTTGCTTCGCCTGACGTTGGTTGTTTCTCCTCCTCCACTGCCGTACATGTGTTGCTACCTTGTGGTTATTCAATCCTCTCTTTGTTGGGGCAGAGTAGGGGCAGTATTGCACGTCGCACTGGAAACGAAAATGGGGAACCCTTTGCTCCTCCCTCATCTGCCTGTTGAGGATGCACGTGTGATTGCTTGGCCGGATAGTCAGTACCAGATAGCACCCTGCACACATGTTCATATATTCGTTGATTTTCTTGTTGTGGGCTTCCTTTAGATGTCGGACTAGTGATTGCTTGCAGCCAGACCACCGCGATGACGCACATTCCCATGGGCATCCCTGCGTCCTCTCTGTGCATTTGAAGGATGGTGGTGCAGGGAACCATATGGTCAGCATTCGGTTTCTTCTTTCCGGCTGCCGATCCCCGCTCGGGCGGGGGAGAGCATCCATTCCCCCGCCGCTACCACCGATTTGTACTGGCTCGCCTGTCGCAGGTGTTCCGGCTCTCCATCCCACATCTTCTCCTTCGTTTCTTCCTCTTGGCCCTTCGTCGTCCATCTTGCCTTACCCACACGAACACCCACACACACATGACAACCCCCTTACCAGGGTGTACCCGCACTATCACGGTATTCCTGGAGGATCGGCCGAGAGTTGTACCGACTCCTTCGCCATCCTGGCCACTCGATCTTAAGATGATGGTTTTACCGGGGAAGGACTTTGGGACGAATACCTTCTGGTGGTCCCTGTGATACCCAGTAAGTGGAGGAATAATACGTTTGAGAAGCACCACGTGGGGTCGTGGGACCTGGTTTTCAGGGGCTACAGAGTTTTTGGTATGTTTCACTCTCACTGCATGGTGTTAGTAATAACCACAGCAATGGTGAAATACTGGGTTCCCTGCTCGCCACCTAAAACAACAAAGGAGTAACTCTGTTACTTTCACCCCAAGAAAGTCCAAATCTGTGCTCTTCCTTCTATGTAAAAAAGAACACTGATTATGTACTCTCCATTAAGCTGATAAGAACAGATTTTATTTAAAAGAATGATACATTGTTTTTTATTTACAATAGTTTGGGTATTCCAGTAATTTGTGACAATTGGCTGACTATCTATTACATTTTGTACATAGTGTTCCTATTCCACTAACTAGAACCTATTCTTTCTTCTATCTTGACTTTGGGTTTATTTCACCCTACATACTGTCTAGCCCCTGAGGTATGTTCTATATAAATCATTCTCGACCAGCGAATGGCATCACTTACACACAGTTTCCTGAAGAGGCGCAGGTATCCCTTTGATGCCAGTCGCCTCATCAGCTTCTGATTCTCCGGGTCGTATGCTCCCAGGGGTCCCACTATGAATGCAGCCACCTTCACCTGCTGGTATTGTCTTCTCATCTCTGCTGCCAGTTCTGCATA
>NW_024724915.1:0-8044 GCF_018991925.1 Homarus americanus
GGCCCCAGGCCAAACTCATCAGTGGATCAGTGGGCCCCCAAATTTATAGAAATGTTTGCATGTTTCAATATATATATATATATATATATATATATATATATATATATATATATATATATATATATATATATATATATATATATATATATATGTAACCGGTCGGAATTTACTGGACTTTAATTTCTCACTTGACTTAGGGTTTATTAAAATTTAATAGATGGTAATGGCAGTGGAAGCGCCCCTTTGAGAAAAATCCCGAACCAGCACAAGCACTTAAATCTACTAAACAAAATGAATTGTCCGTGACCCGTGGAAGGATAGCGTCTGTGACTGGGATGAATGAGACACACTGTAAAATTTAGACACTTATATTCCCTCCAACACTACAAACACAATCAAATAATGATACACCAATATGCGCACCTCTTAACTTGAACTTAAAACACTACTCTGGGGAATAAAAGTTATACATGATATAGAAATTATTAGAAACTCAGGCAACAATAAATTTGAAGTATTAAGAAATGTTGCTTGCACACATGAAACAGGCCTTAAGGGCTTTCACAGAATAATATCAGTCACTTAGGAAATGGTATTAAAAAATAAGACATTAAATACTCTACCATGAATAGGCCTTAAGGGCACTCAGCAAAATTATATCACCCCAACAGATGCACACTTCCTAACCTAACTTAACCACTACTCTGGGGAACAAAGGTTATACCTGAGATCAGAATTATGAAGAAAAATTAGATGCATTAAAAGAATCAAATCACAGTATCACTCTGGTTCCACTTAATGACACAAACATTCAAAAAACACTACTATCAAAATTATTTAAGAAATATTAAACTACACACGTCAAGATAATATCAGTAACTGAGAAATGGTATTAACTACACCCAAATATATTCACTATTATTAATATGTTACTGGGTCCACCAATACAGGTGAACCATGCTCCACCCAACTCAACATACACCCGTAATAAGGGAGATAAAATGTTCCTCTAAGTATCTCCTAGAGTCCTAGACTCATGGTCTCAGTGTGTGACCATTAATTTACTCAGATAGCCTCAGTGTACTCCCAGTGCGTCCATAAAGCGGAGTGGAGTGAGCCAATCAGACCTTGTACAGTTGAGAGAAGCTTTAGCTTCCGTTAGCAAGAGGGTTTCACTAAGCTGCTCGGGACATGTGGTGTTGTGGGCCGAGAGAGAGGAGAGCTGCTGACCCACGATCGTCCCGTCGTCAGCTGGACACCCAGACGGCTAGATTCCCTCAAGAGATTCTTTGATACCCCGCTAAACAGTGACAGGCCTACACTGATCGGTCCAATGGCGACAATTGCCACCCTCAATCATCAACGGCAGTCTCAAACGGCAGTCAATCTCTCGCAGTCAAACTCCGGTCAACTCCGGTCAAGTGGGTTCTGACGGAAACCCTGAAATGAACTCACTGTTGGCTCTAGTTTACTTTACCACTGCCCTATCTAACCCTGTCTGAGATCGAATGAGACTTACTTGTTATACTGCAATAGCGCAGCACAGATGACTAGGCCACGTGACTATTTCTGTGACGGACGCGCAGGGACGTCTTGTTTGTCTGAATGCTCCCCGTGACTGAGGACCAGCCAGCATCGCGTCTTCTCTCAAGGCGTTAGCTTAGGCCTACGTGACATTTTCCGCCTAACTAATAACTCCTTGAGACACCCGTAACATTATTCAGACTGATAAACGATCTATAATAATTTCAAATTCAATAATAATCCCTTAACTTCATGAATCGCATCATTATTAATTCGACTAATTACATTTAATATCACTTAGGCCTAGTTCCACAACCTCTCGCTATGGGCGGGGAGCGCTCTCTTCCCTCAGACGACCTTGAACACTCAGTATCGCTAATGGCGGGGCATTTGAAATTTCTGAATATTACATATATATATATATATATATATATTTATACATACATACATACATACATACATACATAAAGTCAACCCTCACTTTACGCGGTCCCACATTCAGCGTTTCCTCGTTTACGAGGTGCCCTGCCGGAACCCAGGATGCTCACATTCCGCGGTGCGTGTACCCCTTTACGCGGTGTCCGGCACGACGCTATTTTTAGATTCGCCCCACCCACCTGCTCCCTCCTCCGCCTAGCCAAGCCGCGCGGTAAGGTTGCGCAGTGCATGTCTCTCTTGCATTATCACTGACGTCATATGATGTATCGGACTGTGATTGGCCAAGCATCCCTACCTCCCTCCGCTGCTAGCTGTAATTGGTTTAAAGTAATATGACGTGTCCACCCAGGGGAGGGAGGGAGGGAGGAAAGACGACGCTTGACCTAGCCACAGCAGTTTCATCCCTCCAGGCCACACCGTGTAATCGTGCATCCATTGTTCTGTAAAATGGCTTCCACCGGACCACCGCCCCCAGAGAGAAACCTTTCCTTGCCTGGACCCAGCCGCCCTAAGCCCAAGAAGACACGACGTTTCTCAAGCTACGAGGTGAAGTACAAGATCATCCAAGAGTTAAAGAAAGAAACAAGACAGGTTGATTTGTCGCGCCAGCATGGTGTGAACGAATCTACGATCAGGACGATAAAGAAGGATGCAGCCAAGATAAAGGAGCACATGAAGATCACAAAGTCTACAGGTGCTTCTATGATCAAGTATTTTCACAACCAGGTGCTTCTCAAGACGGTAAAATTACTTGTGAGCTACTTGGTGCGTCAGGCGCGACGGAACATGGCGGTCGACACGCGCTCTGTTAAGGAGTACGCACGTGAACTGTATGCTGCAGTGTCACGAAAAATGGGAATTAGAGAGCCCAAACCCTTTAATGCTTCCTCTGGGTGGTTACAGAGGTTTAAGATGCAGAACAAGATCACCAATATAAACATTGGTGGTGAAGAAGCTAGTGCTGACCGTGCTGCGGCTAGGGATTTTCCTCCGTTTTTACGTGAGATTATGGAGGAAGGACAGTACACCGACGACCAGGTGTTTAACATGGACGAACCTGGTCTTTTTTGGAAAAAGCTACCTTCCAAGACCTTCGTTGTGAAGAATGCCAGCAAGATTCGGGGCCGGAAGATGCAGAGGGAGCGCATCACCGTCCTGTTTACCACCAACGCCTCCAGTACCTATAAGCTCAAGTTATCGGTGATCCACACAGCCTGCAAGCCGCACGCCTACAAGAGCATGGACATGACCAAGCTAAATGTCCACTGGCTGACCGCACGTAAGGCGTGGATGTTCTCTACACTGTCCCTCTCCTGGTTTGATGACTGTTTTGTTCCCGATGTAAAGAAATTCTGTGAGCAACAGAATGTGCCATTCAATATTTTGTTGCTGCTGGACAACGCACCAGGAAACTTGCCCCTACTGTTAGATCGTCACCCCAACGTAAAAGTGGTCTTCCTTCCTCCCAACACTATGTCTATATTACAGCCCATGGACCAAGAGTTAATCTGTAATGTAAAAGCTGCATTCTCAACAAAAAAATTCAAGCTCCTGAACGACTACACCAACACCAGGGAAGAGTTGCGTAACCTGAGTGACACCACCACCGATAGCAAGAGCGAAGACGACGAGGATCAACAGTTGGCAGAGCAAAAAATACTTTTCAAACAATTCAGGAGAATATTCAACATCAAGAAAGCTGTGGACTTCTTGGTGAAGGCATGGGATCAGCTGTCTGTAGCAACTGTTTGTCACGCATGGAGACATGTGTTGCAAGGCATTCCGGGCGTAAGGCAGAGTCAATCTGTGACTGGTGAGGTTCAGACTGTTGCAGTAGCAGTGGACCTTGCCAGAGAAGCTGCGCAGAGTGTTACAGCTGCAGGCTTCTCCGAGACCACCAACGACGACATCCTGGAGGTGATAAGGGATCCTGATGTGACTACCGACAAGATGGTAGATGATGATGACGTCAGTGAAGAGGCAGGTGGTGCGTCATCCCAAGAAGAACGCCGCTTATCCCATAGTAATGTAAGGGGTGCCATCGAGTGTATTGAGAAAGTCAAGCTCCTCCTTTCCGACGACCCTGACGCAAACAGGTATGAAATCTTCACTACCCAGCTGTTGCAGACTATGGAGCCCTACTTCAAGGTTTATCACGACAACATAAACACTAGCCGTCAGCAAAGCAGAACAGAGTTCTTCGCCCGCAACCCACCACAGCCAGCCCAAGCCAATGATAGTGACAGAGGTAGAGACAGTGAAGATGACTTTGAGGGATTTGTCAGGGAGGCCCTGACAAGTATGGATGACAGTGATGGTGACTCACGCGCTTTCGTGTAATTCACATCTTCAGGGGTGAGTACAAACTAAGTAGAAGTTAAGAACAAGTTTTATATATATATATATATATATATATATATATATATATATATATATATATATATATATATATATATATATATATATATATATATATATATATATATATATATATATATATATATATCTATATATATATATATATATATATCTATATATATGTATACAGTTAACCCTCACTTTACGCGGTTAATGTAACCCAGAGGGTCCCGCGTAAAGTGAGAAACGCGTAAAGTGAATAACATAACATATGGGATTAATTGAAATGGAGTCCGGGCCGATCCCCAAACTCCACTTTTTGACGACACACAACTATGTTGTAGTAAAACTATTATCTTAACTTTATGATGGTATGCACACACAATTAATAATTAAGAGAAATATCAATAATATTAGGTTTTTTAACACTTACATTAGTAGAAAAAATGGCTGGGCACACGGGGATGGGCGGTTGGTTCCGAGGCAGAGGGCAGATTATTGGCCCTCACCTGTGTCACTTGTATCAATTGTATCACTATCCACCACAGAGGCTTGCAGGGCCTCTTTGTCAAACTCCCCAAAGTCCATATAAGTCCATATCCTCACCATAATTATCACTATCACTGACTTGGGCCGGCTGTGGTGGGTGGCGGGTGAAGAACTGGTAATGTTTTGATGACTGGGCGACCTTGTGCGCACCATGTTCGCGCCGCTTACACAACATGGCGGATGGCGGGAGGTTTGGATCCAAAAATGGCGCGGCTCGCCAGCCGCTCTCCGCGTAAAGGGGTACACGCACCGCGGAATGTGAGCATCCTGGGTTCCGGCAGGGCACCGCGTAAACGTGGAAACGCGGAATGTGGGACTGTATGTATATATATATATATATATATATATATATATATATATATATATATATATATATATATATATATATATATATATATATATATATATATATATATATATATATATATATATATACATATACATATACATATACATATACATATACATATACAGTTAACCCTCACTTTACGCGGTTAATGTAACCCGGAGGGTACCGCGGAAAGTGAGGAACGCGTAAAGTGAATAACAGAACATATGGGATTAATTGAAATGGAGTCCGGGCCGATCCCCAAACTCCACTTTTTGATGACACACAACTATGTTGTAGTAAAAATTTTATCTTAACTTTATGATGGTATGAAAAAACAAGTAATATAGAAGAGGTTAGGTTAGGAAAGATAAAGGTTAACATAGGAAAAATAAAGGTAAGGTTAGAAAACTAAAAATTAGGTGTAACACTTACGGTAGTAGAAGAGATGGGTCGGCATACGGGGATGGAGGCTGGTTCCGAGGCAGAGGGCAGATTACTGGCCCTCAGGTGAATCACCATTACTAGGTGAATCACCATCACTGTCACTTACAGTTGTCAGGGCTTCCCTGACAAATCCCTCAAAGTCATCTTCACTGCCACTATCACTGGCTTGGGCTGGCTGTGGTGGGTTGCGGGTGAAGAAATCTGTTATGCTTTGCTGACGGCTGGCGTTGATGTTGTCGTGATACACCTTGATGTACGGCTCCATAGCCTGCACCAGCCGGTTATGGAAGACTTCATAGCGGTCATCGTCATTGTCGCGGGAAAGGAAGGACTTCATCTTCTCTGCACACTCCATGGCACCCTTAATATCACTATGAATTAAATTGTGTTCTTCGGAGACTAACGCACCTTCTTCCTCCTCTTCACTGACGTGTTCTTCTTCCAACATCTCGTCGGCAGTCACTTCAGGATCTCTGATCACCTCCAGGATGTCGTCGTTGGTGGTCTCGGAGAAGCCTGGAACTGTAACAGTCTGCGCAGCTTCTCTGGCAAGGTCCACTGCTACTTCAACATTCTGAACCTCACCAGTCACAGATTGACACCTCCTCTCACCTGGTATTCCATGCAACACATGTCTCCATGCGTGACGAATTGTAGCAATAGACAGCTGATCCCATGACTCCACCAAGAAGTCCACAGCTTTCTTGATGTTAAATACTCTCCAGAATTGTTTGAAGAGTATTTTTTGCTGTTCTAACTGTTGATCCTCATCTTCTTCGCTCTTGCTATCGGTGATGGTGTCACTCAGGTTACGCAACTCTTCCCTGGTGTTGGTGTAGTCGTTCAGGAGCTGGAATTTTTTTGTTGAGAACGCAGCTTTCACATTGCAAATCAACTCCTGGTCCATGGGCTGGATTAAAGACGTAGTGTTGGGAGTAAGGAAGACCACTTTTACGTTGGGGTGACGATCTAACAGTAGGGGCGAGTGTCCTGGTGCATTGTCCAGCAGCAACAAAATATTAAATGGGACATTCTGTCGCTCACAGAATTTCTTTACATCGGGAACAAAACAGTCATCAAACCAGGAGAGGGACAGTGTAGAGAACATCCATGCCTTACGTGCTGTCAGCCAGTGGACATTTAGCTTGGTCATGTCCATGCTCTTGTAGGCGTGCGGCTTGCGGGCTGTGTGGATCACCGATAACTTGAGCTTACAGGTACCGGAGGCATTGGTGGTAAACAGGACGGTGATGCGTTCCTTCTGCATTTTCCGGCCCCGAATCCTGCTGGCATTCTTCACAACGAAGGACTTGGAAGGTAGTTTTTTCCAGAAAAGACCAGATTCGTCCATGTTAAACACCTGGTCGTCACTGTACTGTCCTTCCTCCATAATCTCACGTAAAAACGGAGGAAATTCCCGAGCCGCAGCACGATCAGCACTCGCTTCTTCACCACCAATGTTTATATTGGTGATCTTGTTCCGGATCTTAAACCTCTGTAACCACCCAGAGGAAGCATTAAAGGGTTTGGGCTCTGAAGTTCCCATCTTTCGTGCCACTGCCATGTACAGTTCACGTGCGTAGTCCTTAACAGAGCGCGTGTCGACCGCCATGTTCCGTCGCGCCTGACGCACCAAGTACCTCACAAGTAATTTTTCTGTCTTGAGAAGCACCTGGTTGTGAAAATACTTGATCATAGAAGCACCTGTAGACTTTGTGATCTTCATGTGCTCCTTTATCTTGGCTGAATCCTTCTTTATAGTCCGGATCGTAGATTCGTTCACGCCATGCTGGCGCGCCAAATCAACCTGCCTTGTTCCTTTCTCCAACTCTTGGATGATGCTATACTTCACCTCGTAGCTTAAGGAACGTCGTGTCTTCTTTGGTTTAGTGCCGCTGGGTCCAGGTAAGGAAAGGTTTCTCTCTGGGGGTGGTGGTCCGGCGGAAGCCATTTTACGGAACAATGGATGCGCGTTTACACGGAGTGGCCTTGAGGGATGAAACTGCCGCGGCTAGGTCAAGCATCGTCTTTCCTCCCTCCCTCCCTCCCCCGGGTGGACACGTCATAATACTTTAAGCCAATTACAGCTAGCAGCAGAGGGGGGTAGGGATGCATGGCCAATCACAGGTCTGATACGTCATATGACGTCAGTGATAACGCAACAAAGACACACACTGCGCAACCTTACCGCGCCGTTTGCCCAAGCGGAGGGAGGAGGAGGGAGAGGCAGGCAGGCAGGCGGGCGGGTGGCGGCGAATCTAAAAATAGCGTCGCGCCGGACACACTCCGCGTAATGGGGTTCACGTACCGCGTAATGTGAGCACGTGAGGTTCTGGCAAGGCACCGCGTTAACGTGGAAACGCGGAATGCGGGACCGCGTAAAGTGAGGGTTAACTGTAT
>NW_024724916.1:0-23810 GCF_018991925.1 Homarus americanus
ACCAGCACACATTCTCCACGGTGGCCCACATGCTGATCTACCATTGGGAGGACGTTTTCTGAAAGACTTACATCAACGACGGTGGCGGCACGTGCAGTTCCTAGCAGACCGCTTCTGGAAGCGCTAGGTGAGGAAGTACCTTCCACTACTCCGCAAAAGACAGAGGTACATAGTACCAACCTGTAATCTCCAGAAAGGCGACCTTGTCTTCGTCACCGGAGAAGATCTTCCTCGCAACAAACGGCTATTGGGCAGGGTCACGACAACAGCCCCGGGAGCCAGGTGCTTGTGCGAACCGTATCTAGGTAATTCCGAAGGCCAGTGACCCGTGTATACACCAGCACACATTCTCCACGGTGGCCCACATGCTGATCTACCATTGGGAGGACGTTTTTTGAAAGACTTACATCAACGACGGTGGCGGCACGTGCAGTTCCTAGCAGACCGTTTCTGGAAGCGCTAGGTGAGGAAGTACCTTCCACTACTCCGCAAAAGACAGAGGTACATAGTACCAACCTGTAATCTCCAGAAAGGCGACCTTGTCTTCGTCACCGGAGAAGATCTTCCTCGCAACAAACGGCTATTGGGCAGGGTCACGACAACAGCCCCGGGAGCCAGGTGCTTGTGCGAACCGTATCTAGGTAATTCTGAAGGCCAGTGACCCGTGTATACCTTATTGAACACGCCACACCGTAAATCTTGGGCGATTGCCCAATGCCGGGAGTGTTATCGCCGCTGGCTTCAGCTACAGTGCTGGCGTGTGATGCCATTAAATTTTTCGACCTGTGACCTCGCCAGATGTAGAAGTGTTTACAGACAAGTCCTGGTTCTGCTGAGTGGACTGTCTTAGACTGGTGGCGGTGGTTGCCAGCCCCTCCATGAGACAGATCGCCCTCTCTAGTGATGCTGTTAAGACCAGCCTTCTCCTGTCCGAGAATTTGTGCTGGGACGATTTACGCAATACTGTTTTCTCTTGGAACACCATACTGATCTGCATTGACCCGCACTTGTAAGTACAGCCTAAGTGATGACATACCTCTCGGTACTGAAATATTGTTGACTAATTACGCCTACTCGTTTCTGCCTAACCTGGAGTAATAAGACAATGCAGAATGAAGCGAAGCTAAGATTAATAGAGTTATGAACTTTGTGTTATGTCAGTACGTTTAATAAAGTGTAATTAAGATAAATTTGTGTGAGACTAACTAATTATGTATCAGATGGATCACCTTGTAATATTAAAACGCCTTCTCCTCTGCAGGTTTTGACCACATCAATAAATATTGAATGCGTCAAAAGACGGGTTTCAATCATTCCCTTCGACTTGCCCGTAACCTAAACGTCCTTAACTAAGGAGGAGCTGGTTCACAAATAGGGTGGTGGACGAGTGGAACAAGCTTAGCAACTTTGTAGTAAGTGCTGGAACGCTGGAAACTTTTAAAAGGAGGCTAGATAGATTCATGGACGATAGAGTGGTAGTAACTCTCAACAGGAGCTGCCATGCACGGGCTAACCGGCCTATTGTAGACTCCTTAATTTCTTATTGTTATGCCATAACTTATCAACTTGAATTACGTTAAAGATTAATATACCAATGAGGGCAAATATTGCATAACAAAAACAAAAACAAAAAACAAATGGCCAACTCAGCACAACTTAGTCCAAGGTTCAATCACAGCCCTCCCTTTATCCCAACAGTTCGGGAGTGAAGGTTTGGAATTATACACATTACAAAAGATTTAAATAAAATTTAATAATTTTTTTTTACCATAATATGTGTGTAGGTTCCATAAGATTAATTAAAACAAGATAATAAATAATAAATATAATCCTTAATAAACCACTAATATATGCACAGTAAATAAATCATGAACTACTTTGAAATATAACCATTGATTGAACTTTACACAAAATAAATAATAATAGAGCAGCACTGAATAGATAATACTAAACTATACCCTATTTGAAAAGGTATCCACCACTGACAAACTGTGAAAGAATCCTAAGGCCAGCCAGTGAATGATATAGCTCCATACTCCAGGGAACTACAAACCTAAAACTAAACTTAATCAAATCCCACATTAAGCTGCAAACATACCTACATACATACAGAAAAATATTTTATGCATCAAATACCAGCCCTGCTCAAACACCATTATACAAAATTATATATAAATAACTTGGGGGGTAACATGCCTAAAAAAATTTCACAATGCGCAGCTCAATGCACCACTGTACATTACGCCATACATTATGCCATGTTCTTATGTTCATACCGGTACCTATTGTCACAAAATTTGTCAAATTTACTAATGCTGTAACTGCTAGGTCTCTCTGCATTTCTCAGTTCTTCTAGATCAGAGTTCATGATTCTGACTTGAATGTTTTTAAGTATAGCATTGGACAGGCCAAGGTCACTGTCAACATTTTCTTTCTTACATGCCTCATTGGCCAGTCTATCAGCACGGTCATGATACCTAATTCCAACATTGGGCGGAATCCACACAAATTCAATACGAAAGTTATTGTCATTGGCAGTTATCACATTTATTTTAATATCACAGACAACTTTAGACATAGAACCTGACGGACTGCTCATTGATTTCAAAGCACTTTGAGAGTCACAGAATATGACCCCACCTTCATTTCCTTTGAGGTAGCCTGTGGCTAAGTAGATACCTGTCAGCACCTTCCGGGCGTTTAAAGGTTAATCAGATTCTTCACGTTAAACTCGAACGTTATAATTCGGTCAAACTTGTTGATTACAATTAATTTTAGTATTTCAAATAAATCATACATAGGCAATCATACATAAATGTTTAATCGAATATATATTTACATAACAATCATAGCTACAGTATCATACTGTAGCTAGGGGGGGGCGGGGGCGGCGGTCCGCCCCGGGCGGCACTTTTTGGGGGGCGGCACTTTTGGGTCTGCTCATCACCCATATCTGCAGCTACTGGAGACGTTAATCCTTCCCTTTGTATCGGCGGCAAGTTAA
Organism: Homarus americanus; assembly: GCF_018991925.1. Lineage (NCBI taxonomy): Eukaryota > Metazoa > Arthropoda > Malacostraca > Decapoda > Nephropidae > Homarus > Homarus americanus. The sequence goes on from NW_024724916.1 coordinate 3,005, forward strand.
TCCTTGTCGTGTCTGACCTAACACCTGACCCACATCATCACGGCCACGTCATGAGCTGCACCCTTGCTATGCGCCCCCCCCCGCCACACACACAACCTGTAACCTGTTGAGGATTAAGGAAACAACTTCAAACAAGTACGCCAGTGAGCTCATGTGGTGTGGGTCAGGTGTTAGGTCAGACACGACGAGGATTAACTTGCCGCCGATACAAAGGGAAGGATTAACGTCTCCAGTAGCTGCAAAACCATGCAGTCTCGGGTCATATCAGTTCATGTACAGCCGACCAATCCACCAGTTACAAGCAATTCACTTCAGTTCTGCACAAGTCTCCATCGTGACAAGACGAGGGGAGGCTAGACGACTTTTAAGTTCTCTTGTGTTTTCGATCCAGTTATTTACTTCGTTGGAAGACATAATACTAAGGTAAGAAATATTAAAGTATTGGTTAAAAAATATTGATGTGGCTTTTGCTGCGGTACTGAGATTAAATATTAAGATTTTGTTTCACTTACCTCCAAACCAAGGGCTTGAACATACAACAATGTGATATAAAACTCAGGGCATTAGAAACATTTCTAGTTGAAAACAGGGACAAGCTAGTGAGTAATGGAGTTAACTATGCCAAAGAAATTTGCAATGATCTGGGGATAGTCATGGAGCGTCAGCGTCGACCCAAAAAGAAGAAACAAATGTTTGGTGAAGGATCACGAGATGCTGAATTGCCATACGACATTGAATTGAGGAGAGAAATGTTTTCTTCGCTGGACAGAGTGATCCAAGAAATAACTTTGAGATTTCAACAGCTTCATGAACTTGCTGAGAAATATGCCTTCCTTACCCCATTGAATCTTTTGGATGATAAATATGAGTGTCAAATAGATCACGATCACAACGACATTGATAAAGAGGAGTTCCTCGTTGAGAGAAAAAAACTTCAGCATTTTGTTGCTGTTGCTGCTATAACTATTAAAGACAGAATACAGACGTGGAAAGAAGGCCCCCTTGAACTTTTGCAGTTTATTCAAAAGTATAACCTTGGGAACTCTGTTCCAAATATAGTAATAATGCTGAGGATTTTCCTCACAATTGCTGTTAGTGTTGCTACCTGTGAGAGGAGTTTTTCGAAACTAAAACTGATCAAGAATTACTTAAGATCTACTATGAGCACCATGCGGTTGAGAAATCTTGCCATACTGTCTATAGAGCGACAATTGACAGATGAAATTGTTTTGGACAATGTCATTGAAGAATTTGCCAACAAAAAAACAAGAAAAGTTACTTTGTAGAAAGTTGTAGTTTTCATTTCAGAAATAAAGATGGTCCTAATTTTTTACACTTTTTTACTTTTTTCCCTATCCTATATGTCGTTTTTGCTTTTTGTTTAACTGTTACTTATAAAGTTTAAGTATGTTTGGTGTGTATTTAAAGCATACTATATTTGAGTATGTGAAAGTACAGTAATATTATAATGGTACACAAACTATTTAATATATATATATATATATATATATATATATATATATATATATATATATATATATATATATATATATATATATATATATATATATATATATATATATATATATATATATATATATATATATGTAACAATCATAGCTATGTAATTAGTCTAATCTTAGCACTTACAATGAGTACTTAATTTGCCATATTTTTATGTTGTCACAATGATAAACGATGCAATGGACACAGTCTACCTGTGTGCACAATAAGTACAAGTTAAATTTACGTGTTGAAAGTCTCAAGAGAAACAGGTTAGGTGTTGGCTCTATGATGGGGATAGCTACAGTGGCGGTGCCCTGCCCCGCGTCACATGTCCAGTCCTGGCTGGCCAAATTTGCTGCTTCAGGTGTTTTATACGCAAACAAGCTCCCCTTACACCATCCAACACCTCAACCTACTCTGGGTCTCTCCACCTCCACCATCTCAATACTCTGTATACTGTATACTTATTACTGCTTGCGGTAAAACCATTAGCTCAATTTGTGTTGTGCTGGTCCAGTTGTTCAGCTTTTGCCTGTTAGACATTATCATCTTCTTTTCTTTATATATTACAAATGCACAACCTGTTCTACCTGTGTTTGTCTGCACAGAAACATCAGTAAAAGCATAATATTCACTTGGTTTAATGCTCCCTATGTGATTTAATAGTTTCTAGTGTCATACTGTAGTAGATCTCTCTCCTACAAACTACATCAGCATTCCAATGCGACAGTATCCTAGCAACCAAACGAGCTGCCCAGGGTGGGGCGTCACCAGCTGCTACCGTATCCTAGCAACACGGGGGGGATCGCCACCTGCTACATCTAGCCTAGCAGCGGAGTCAAGAAACCGGCGAGTTCCCATGGGTTTACTTCCGGCTGCTGTGTATATAAGCTCGCATTCTCTCCACTAAGACTTATTCTGGCCTACGTTCCTGAACACGCAACACCTCCTCGAAGCAAGCTCCTCGCTGTCCAGCCCTCATTCAACATGGAGGACAGCAACACTCAACATCTCCTCTAACGAAGCTCTTGCACAGATACCTCCTCAAGCACGCTACTCACTGAACGTGTCTCTTGTTTTATGAAGCCACGCCCCAAAGAAAGTCTTTTGTTGAAGGGTAGCGAGATAGAACAACAACTCAGTTTGAGCTGTAATTTGGGGACCATTGTTCTTCAAAAGTTTGACACAAAACATGGTATTAAGTAGAGCTATCCTCTCAGATAGAGACGGCAGCCCGAACTCTTTCTTCATGTTTAAAATTCTGGTTGATTTTGGGCATCCTAGAATGATGCCCATAGCTTCATTTTGTACTACATTAAGGCTGTTTAGTTGTTTAAAGGGAATAGTTACAAGATGGAGAGCATGATAGTCAACTACAGATCGAATGAAGTGAAGATAGAAAGTACGAGCATAGTTGATGTTAATTCCATAGCCCTTGACAACAAGGGCTCTGAGAGGTTTAATTAGCTGCAATAGTTTGGCACGAAAGTTGCTGACGAAGTTCGCATCATTCACATTAATTCCAAGATATTTATAAGAACTACATAGTTCTAAGGGCATGCTGCTAATGTTAAAGTTAAGAGGCAGAGGGTGAGCAGGACGAGGATTGAGGACCCTCGTCTTGTCACCTGATATTATGAGACCAAATTCCACAGTCCTCTGAGCAAATACATCCAGCAAGGCTTAGAGCCTGGGCTTGGTCTGAGTCATAATGCAGATATCATCAGCATAACATATGACAGTTTCATTCGGCTGAACTGGAATGTCAGCAACAAGCTTGTGCATTAGTATTTTAAAGAGCATGGGACTTAACACACCTCCCTGAGGTGTGCCAAGCTCAAATGCTCTCATCCTGGTACTTTTAACTCCCCTAAACAGAACACTGGCATACCAATTGGACAGATAGCCCTTTATCCATGTCAGGAGGCTACCTTGGATGCCCAAATTAGCTAATTGCTCAAGTATGATGTCTCTATTAGTGTCACGTGTCTGAGCGCTCGGGAACTCCCATAGCGTGAGGCATATGTTCACGCCTACATTTCACATAAGCTATAAACTTGTTAATTGTACTTATTATATTATTATTGTTCTTAGTTACTTAGGTTAATTGTATATTTATGTATGTTATTAATATGCATCATTGTCTTACTCTGTTAAGTCAAATCAAGAGTAGTATTAATTAATTATATAAACTATCCAGCAAATGTCCTGGATCACGTGATATGAGACGCTCTCCTCCACGGCGTGCCCCACGCTTCCCCAGTAGCGAAAAACCGTGGCATATGGTAGACGTGTCCATTCGTTCTCTAGCCTTGACCCTTGTCTAGTGCCTTGTCCAGGCTTCTGCAATGCCCTAGGGGTATCAGGTATTAGTGACACGTTTAGTTAGGCCTAGGAAGGGATCCTGGTGGTAAGGAATCTCCTGTTTGGTAGGAAATAAGTATTTTGTAGGGATTGTTGTATGTATATAGTTTGTATGTCTGTGTAATATAGTTATGTTAAGTAATATTCGTTTGGTCTAACTCCTTACGGTATATTTTCACCCTTCCGGCATCACTCTTATTTTAATATACAATTACTTATACCCTTAAATTCATGTTTGCTAGTCATTACTCCCTTTAGAACATAAATTGAATTAATTAATTATCTTCCCTTTTGTGACTTACTTATTTCAACTTGTTCATACTTATTCAAGTACATTTAGTTGAGTAGGTTTTTGTGGGATAATTATTGCCGTGTTTCCTATTTGTTCCTTTATTTGTTAATAACTTGGGGTAGGTTTCACTCCCCAGGTATAAAGGGTAGTGGGATCGCGACAAGTGGGGGCCTGTGTCCGGGAACTAACCACCATTGTTGTGTCATATCAAGTGTTGTTACTCGCCAGGTGTTGTTTCATCGCTAAGTATTTTTGGATGCAAGTTGCTGTGTTCACAGTGTTCATTTATATTGCTCCTGTTATTGCTTAAGCTACTGGTGAGTTAACCCTTGTCTTGTGTACCAGGTGTTTGGTTAATCCCTTGCTGTGTTTCACAGTTGATTGCCTTTTGATATTATTAATTAGCTAGCTAGTTAGCTTAGCTGCCACGGTTACTTTTTTTTTCGCTACTCGATTTTGAGTTCAACATGTTTGACCTGAAAAGCTTTTTGGCTTCACCTTCAGCCGAAGTACTGAAGGGGCTTACTAAGGCAGAGTGGCAATCCCTCGCTGCTTATTATGAAGTAGAAGGCCGCTATTCCATGAATAAGGCTAGGTTAGAAGAAGCTGTCCTCAACTACCTTATTGACAATGAAATCATAGCCCAACCGTCGGGAAATTCAGAGGAAATTGTTACACCAAGTAATTTGGCCTTACAAGTTGAACTCAAGAGACTCGAGGTGGAGCTGGAAACTCTCAAACAACGAGGTTTGGCTCAGGGTAGTAATACTTCAACATTCAGTGTAGACAAATGTCTCAACAGTGTTCCTAAATTTAATGAGGAAGAACCAGACAAATTCTTCTCTTTTTGAGAAAATTGCCCGACTTAACAAGTGGCCTGTTTCTCAATGGTCTCAACTTATTTATAGATGGTAAAGCATTAGATGTGTTTTCTGCCCTCTCTGAGGATCAATGTCTAGACTATGCTCTTCTTAAGTCCGCGGTTTTGAGCGCTTATAAACTTGTTCCTGAAGCCTACCGGCAACAGTTCCGTAACTGCCGGAAGACTGACAAACAAACATTTGTGGAGTTCTTCAGGCAGAAACAGGTCCTTGGTCGGAGGTGGATTGAAAGTGAGTCTGCCCATGTAGAACATGACAAGCCTGTTGAACTAATCCTGCTAGAGGAGGTTAGAAAGTGTATCCCAGGCGACATTCGAGCACACTTGGATCAGAGAGGTATCTGTACCCTGGCTGATGCTGGTCCAGTGGCTGGCCATTATTCCTTAACTAATAGAAATGTAAATTCCAGGTCTTATGCTCCCATGTCCCAGTCCTCCACTTCCTTCAAGCGGCCCACACCAACATCTACACCGGGGTCCCTGCCTCGTGTCATACCGACCCGACCCTCAGGTTCTGCATCATCTACCCCGGGTGAGCCCATGGTCCATGGGACAGGTGGATCTACTCCTACTGGTGAGAGAAACTCTAGTTGCAGGTACTGTAAGAAGCCAGGACATGTCATCAGCGACTGTCTCAAGTTAAAGAAAAGAAATTCCTCTCATCAAGGATCCTCCGCTCTTTTGGTCAGGGTGGCCGAGCAATCTGAGAAATTATTGGAGCCCTGTGTCACTGCCCTCAGTCAGACTGTTGCCCTGGATGCTTCCCCCTCTTCTATGATATCAACCTTTGAACCATTTTGTTCTCCTGGTTCTTTAGCTTTGGATCAATTTAGTCAACCCACTTCTGTTAAACTCTTGAGAGACACAGGCTCAGCCTTATCTCTTGTTACTAAAGAAGCTGCTCCATTCCTGGATTCATGCTATACTGGTAGCTGGGTGCTTGTGAACGGTTTGACCGGTGGGTCGCGTATTCCCCTTTGTCAAGTGTACCTGCGGTCATCCATAAAGTCAGGCTATGTCACGTGTTACGACCGTGTCGTATTTTTCTTTTTATATCACATGCTTCCATATTATTCCTGTAATGCTGTGTTGTATTCACTATTATATAATCTAATCACCTTACCCTGTGCTGTTAAGGTTTTAACTGTTATTTGTTCAAACCCATTTTGTATTGTAACCAGTATTCTTTGTTCTCTAACGACCATCTGCATCGTTAAACGACCCACCGGCGGGTCGAGTGGCAGGAACCGACCTTATATATAGACCCACCAACTGACGGAGCAGGTGTTACGACCGTGTCGTATTTTTCTTTTTTTATATAACATGCTTCCATATTATTCCTGTAATGCTGTGTTGTATTCACTATTATATAATCTAATCACCTTACCCTGTGCTGTTAAGGTTTTAACTGTTATCTGTTCAAACCCATTTTGTATTGTAACCAGTATTCTTTGTTCTCTAACGACCATCTGCATCGTTAAACGACCCACCGGCGGGTCGAGTGGCGGGAACCGACCTTATATATAGGACCCACCAACTGACGGAGTTAGTTCAATTCTCCTGTCATACAGTCCACATCCTTTGAGTGTCACTTGTTACTTATACTTAATTTATTTGTGTTGTTCCTGTCGCCACCAATGTGGTATATCTATGTGAGTACCTATTTATGTCTCTGTTTGTGTCCATCAGTATTTGCTTAGTTGTATTCAAGTAATTCAGTGTTGTTTCACGTTAGTTAATTTCAGTGATAGTTTTTATATGTTTATGCAGTGTTAACGTAATCCAATGCTTTATTTTTATTCTTTTGATGTTTCGATGTTTTGTATCACTTGTGTCTTAAAAGTTTCGATGGTGAATCAATTTGTTGTGACAGCCTACGAGGCTCTTTATTGTGTTAATATTTAATCAATTAAATTCTTAAAGGTTTACTTTATTTATTTTTATTCTCTTTTAATTTACTTCACTTTTTGTTTGGTTACGCCTAGAACCTGGATATTTAAGTAAATTAAGAGACGGCGTAACACGTCACACGTAAAATTTCGGAGCATATCGACCCCCACCTGCACAGATAGTTGTTTTAGCTACTGTGCATTACGTGTAAATCCTTATAGATCATTATATCAAATATCACGTCCGTTTTACGTGTTCCCACAATTCGATTTATCTCTCATTTCCACAGTAACGGGAAAAAGGGATTTTTTGAGGCCTTTATATAAATTTGTTCTTCTCGAAGTATAATCAACTATTGAAGTCCATTCGACTATCCCCTTGAACCACGAACCTCGAGGAGATTCAGACTCATGAACCCAAAGCACTTATGGACAGAATAATGTATTTATGTATCCTTTACTGCTTCGGGTTCACGAGTCTGGATCTCGGTTATCGTGGTTCAGGGGGACAGGCGAACGGACTTTAGTAGTTGATTGTATACTTCGCGGATCGTTTGAGACACTTTTTGTGGGTTTGTTTGCAGTACTTGGTGGAGGAAGTGGAGGCGGAAACGTTCCCCGACGTGTTTGAGATCGCTTTGAGATTGAAGGATCACCTGTTGCTTCAACGCTGTGACCAGGTGACTCTTGTTAGCGATCACTCACGCACTCATACTGTCCCGCACTCACTCACTCACACTTACCCTCTTTGTCCCTCATACCTTACCTCTCCGTTTATACAGACTAGCCATGTTTCCTGCTGCATTGTTTGACAAAAATTTAAACAATACTAAACGTCTTCACCAGTAAAAGTAAAGAACTGTATTGAAACGAACTTCAGTGTGTATGGTTGTGCATCTTGGGGTGAGTGTTTATGTTCGTAACTAGTTTGGTTGTTGTTACTTCATCAGATCTTGGCGGTGTCGTCAGAGTGTGTTTTAGCCAGTCAGGAGGTGAGTGCACTGCGGCCATACACCTTGAAGCAGCTCCTCAACCACCCGAAACTGAGCGTGACTTCTGAAACTTGTGTCTTCCGTGCTTTAATTGACTGGTAAATCCTCAATAGTTCTTCTGTTTTTTGTTACTAAGTTATTGCTTGTTGAAACATTAATGAAACTGATAGATGTACGACTACAATAAAGGACTGAGTGAAGGGGAAATAGTTGGCCGAACATAAGAAAATAAGGAGTCTGTAATAGGCCGGTTGGCCTGTGCATGGCAGCTCCTGTCGAGAATTACTACTACTCTCTATCATCCATGAATATATCCAGCCTCCTTTTGAAACTTTCCAGCTTGTTCCACTCGTCCACCACCCTATTTGTAAACCAGTTCCTTCCTATCTCCTTCCTAAACCTAAACTTATCCAACTTAAATCCGTTGTTCCGAGTCCTATCCTGCTCGGATATTATAAGAACTTTATCTATATCACCTTTATTGATTCCTTTCACCCAATTGAATACTTCTATCATATCTCCCCGCACTCTTCGTCTTTCTAGGGAATGCAAGTTTAGTTTCTTTAACGTACCCTGATATGGAAGGTTTCTAAGTCCCGGAATCATTTTCATCATTCTTCGCTGCACCGACTCTAGTGAATTGATCTCCATTCTATAATAAGGGCACCAGAACTGAACCGCATAATCGAGGTGCGGCCTGACTAGCGCAAGATATAGTTGCAATAAGACCTCTGCACTCTTATTACTTACACTTCTAGATATAAAACCCAATACTCTGTTTGCCGTATTTCGAACATTATCGCACTGTTTTCTAGGCCGTAGGTCTGGGCTTACAAGTACCCCTAGGTCTCTTTTACAACTCGACTTCTCTAGGTTGATGTTGTTAAGGCTGTATACATTGACAGTATTTGTTCTTCCAATATTAAGTATGCTGCACTTGCTGGTGTTGAATTTCATTTGCTATTTTTCAGACCACCCCTGCAGATTATTTAGATCCTCCTGTAATGCATTTGCATCCTGCCCTAAATTAATCTGCCGCCCTATTTTGGTGTCATCCGCAAACTTGCTTATGTCACTGCTGATACCAATGTCTAGATCGTTTATGTAGATTATGAACAAGAGTGGGCCTAGTACTGACCCCTGGGGAACCCCACTGGTTACGACCCCACTCAGATTTAACACCATCTACGCTGACCCTCTGCGTTCTATCGGTGAGCCATGATTTTATCCAATTTAAAACTTTCCCCTCGATACCCTGAGCCTTAATTTTCTCAGAAGCCTCTGATGCGGTACTCTGTCAAATGCTTTTCTAAAGTCTAAGTACAATACACAATATCACCAAGTTTCTAATTATGTCTATACTTATTTATGTCTTTTGGCATCGATAATTTACGAAGATCTCATTGATATAGAGACTGTAACTCGAAAACCTCCAGTTAAAAAGAAAACCGAACCTGGGTCTTTTGTCGACAAGAATCCCTGACATCTCCGTGTGTTCCATTGTTAGTCACTCGTGTTATGGTAAATTTAGGAAGGTGACTTAATGTTTATCGTATAACTAGTATGATCTCTACTCAGTCCGTCATTTTGACCTGTTTATGGAACGATGAATATTTTCGAAGGTGCTGAATCTAAACCGCAACTAAAAAAAATAACGGAAAATAAGAAATGCTCTTGATGAAAATAATTTACCAAAATTTAATATCGGATGCACCTCAAGTATTATTATTAAAAGGACTTCCTGCATTTTCAGGGGTTGGAAGAACTTGGACAGCCGTGACGAGGAAATTTCAGAGCAGACCTCGCTTACACCAGAGGCATCTCGTGATGAGGGACAGTCATCACAAGACGACGAAAGCCAAGTAGCAAAAGCTCAATCTGCATTAAATGAAGGCATCTCTGAAGCTGAACACAAACGAGCAAAACTCCGAAAAGTATTGGAAGAATTCCTCCCATATGTGAGGTTCCTGAACATGACGATGCAAGAGCTGGTGACGTGCGTACTTCCCTCTGGGGTACTCACGGGGGACGAGTGTGTCGCCCTCCTCCAAAGAGTGAAGGGGATACACTCCTCCCCCCTGCCTTGTTGTCTATCTAAGTCCTCTGGGACTAAACGCGAGTCAGCGGTGAGATCGACTGTCTTACCTTCTCTCAGTTCAGTTTATGGCAACTCGTTCAACTTCGTATTTCATAAACACGTCAATCTAAACTTGTTTCAGAATTTACAGGTGAATAAGACGATCCTGCTGACAGGGATCGCTGCAGTCTGCGTTACAAGCTTCCACGATGGTAAGGTAAATGTTTGGGATTCAGAAAACGAGGTGATTGGGACAGGAATATGGCAAGGATTAAAGTGCACCTTTAAGCGACCTGTCAAGCTAGTGACTGGCAAGTCGTACACAGTGGTGCTGACCCGCCGTGAAGCTTGGTGTTCAACAGGCTTACACGGGGTGTCTGTATTGCACAAGTCGGTGTCCTACACCGGCCAGACACAGTGTAATGGGAAGGTCGTCATAGATTACCTTCTGGACACTGCGAGTGAAGACAATACCTAATCCTACGTAAATCTCTCGTGCGAATCCTCATCTCTGAAAGGCACTAATCTCATGGACGTCACACACTTTAATAGCAAACAAACAAAAAACTCGAAATAGAATGTTCTTTGGTTACAAGACTGCCGAGATGTAACTCAAATGGAAATTATATCTGACCAGAAGAGTGTATCCAGATTCTGACTTGTTTTTATTACACAGATTTATGCTGTATAGTAGATAATTTCTGGCGTGGCTTATTTTCTGAGTTTTCTGAAATTAATTTTTAATCATACTTGTGATAATCTTGTTTTATGCTTCTATGCTTTTATTTAATTTGTTTTTAGAAATAATTGAATTTTGGTACTTGGTTTATTGTGTTGAAGTCTGATCTTGTCTTTTAACCAGTCTTACTTATTTGGGTGTAAGATAATTCGGCCAAGACAGTTACTGTGGATTCTAGCCTGAAATAAACTGTTTTTAATCTGTTTAATTGCTTTAAATTACCCTAGTCTGGTCTGTCCCTTGATTTATTTTAAGATGGAGTTTGTGGTGGTGTTAATGTCATGATCGTAATGACGGCTAACCTGTTAAACTAATGATCCATATTACGCTTACACGTCCACAAAATCTTCTGAGTCTCCCAGTGGAAATGTCCACCGTTCTCTGTTTCTTTGATGACGTCATCGAGATGTATGTTTGTTGACCGAAGTTGTAAACTCTTTCGGCTACCGAGACCTGTAAACCATTTTTTTTTTCACCTGTGAATATCAGAGACTCTGATAATCAGAGTGAAATTGTGGTCGGGAGGTTAACTGAGGAATTAGTTGATATTCTGAAGGGAACCTTTTGAATCTGCTCCTCGGGTGTTGTAGCAAGGTGCTGCTTGTTGGGACCTGTTGCCATCCATCCTTTTGTAATCAATTTAATTCTTGCTTTTGATAGCTCAGTCAGAGCATTGTTTGTGAAGATAATAGTAGGGAATGAAACTGAGTTCGTAGTCTCGGTTTCAAACGTCAGAGTGTTACAGTAACGTAATTCAGTGAAATGGTTGAGTAGGTGGAATTCGTGACTTCAGCGTGGGTGGAAGGCGGCAGGCAGCTCAACCTTCACTGAGCCGCCACGCTTCCCACCCACAGGTAGATCATTCCACCTTCTCCGTGTTGAAATTCGCCAGTTTAAGTGATTTGACCTAATTAATAGTTTGACCGCAAGTGTTAAAGTAACGTAGTTAATGTGCTTTGAGTGAAGTATTGTATGTCCTTAATGTATGTCCCTTTGAAACATTGAGTTCGTTACAAACCGTCAGTGAGCTGCCACGCTTCCCACTCACAGGTCCCTAATGCAGCCTAGGCCGTGTCTGTAGCGTGGATGACGCATCCACTAGTCTTGGGAGATGTCTGAGGTCCAGTGGAGTCGGGTGTCCCCTTGAACCCCGACCATCAGAAGCTCCACTACCACCCATGGGCCCCATAGGGGGCAGTATTCCCCTAATGGCATGCCTCCGTGGTAAACCCGGATCGTCAAGCCCCCAAACAACTGCCAGCCCCGTCATTGGTGGATGAGTACAGTACATAACTCGGTGGGGCTGTTGGTGTGGTGGTGTTAGTCCACCGGAATTATCGGAGTTTGTTGGAAGGTGTCACTTGGTGATGAGACTCCCCTGGCGGCCGCTGGAGTATTGAGTGTTGTACTGGCAGGTGCCACTGGTTTTATTGGTACTAAGGTGCTGTAAGAGTTTATGTGTGTTTTGGTGTGTGTGCACCCAGTAGTGGTGCAAGTAAATTGAGCCTGAGGGCATGGTACCAGGAGTTCCTGTTTTGGGTGAATACAACGTCTTTTCTGTAACCATTTTTGTGTTTCAATAAACAGTGTATTTGTATGTGGGTCTATGATTCGCCTATAGCAGTGGTTCTCAACCTTGTTTGCCCCATGCACCCCTTTCACCATATGTCAGAATGTCATTCCCCACTCCTTTCCAAGATTGTCTGCCTCAAAAAGTGCATTCCAAATAATATGCATATAATACTGAAAATCCTTTATTTTTTCCATATTAGTATCAGTTTTCCCCCCCTGAAAACCTGAGGGGGGAAATTCCCGGTTGAGAACCCCTGGCCTATAGTATTCACCGTTGTTCTTTCCCTAATACTCGATACTATATTTACATGTACCCATGGGCCTTCCTCTCATGTCACGCTACCAGGACAGAGTATTACGTAAGTAGTTGTAAGAGTGCCAAGCCCTTACAGGGTGGCAGCTTGTGGTGCGCGCTCTTACAAATGGTGGCCTCGGTGGCTCAGCAGTAAGTAGTAGCAGCCCCCGCTCTTACATTAAGTCAACCTTACCATTGAGGAAAAACGATTGTTAAAGGGAAGTGGAAAGCAGAAAGTAATATATTAGTTATAAAGTACTCGAATAACTGTTTTTTTAACTAGGTGAGTTGATTGTTTCGTCAAGTATAAAGATTTATGACAATAGCTTTTTTTTACAGCTGGGAAGATAAAACAAACATTTGTGATAAGTTCTACCCTTTGAGTCCTAGAGTTTTAAATCATCGTCCTCATAAGGTTAAATCCTCCTCCTCAAAGTAGTAGGTATTGGCAGCTATCAAACAGGGAGGTACTACCGCCTGGGAAGATATTGGAAGTCTAATGTGTTGTCTAATGGTAGACCCTGCTGCCATATGGCACCACCAAAATTGTGACCAAGTCCCAAGTTGCCGATCTGACTTTCTGCCTCATTTACACACAACTGCAGGGTCTCAATAGTTTCTTACTATTGACAACACAACATACATACTGTGCATCGTTTCTCACTCTTGATTTTTTCATTTTGTATTTATTAATGGTTAATATTATTTTTCTTATAATTTTATGAATTATTATTATTATTATTATTATTGTTATTATTGTTATTATTATTGTTATTGTTATTATTATTTTTAGTATTTATATTTATATTTATATTTATATTTATATTTGTGTTTGTGTTTGTGCTCCCAGGCCCTGATGTGGGTCATTGACCTGTGCCCAGGTGGGCTAATCCCCATAAAAAAAGGGTTAAAACAAAGTCCTCAAAGGGTTAAAACATCATCCTCAAAGGGTTAAAACATCGTCCTCAAAGGGTTAAACAGACACAGATCTTCCAAGTCGCATGATTATTATTATTATTAACAAGAGGTTGATAGAAGCATACATTTATTACATTACCACTAGGCACGACACACTGTAAGTGAGCTTAACCTTTATGTGTCTACAGAAATAAGATCCAGGTGACGTAGGTCCACATGGGAGGCAAGACTCGCGCGCAGACACACACACACACACACACACCTACAGTAAGTCCAGATTATGTTATTTCTGGCTACTGGACTGAATAATTAACAAACGGGGTAAAATGTATATCAATGATAAAATTATGGTTCAATTTCAAACAGTAAATCTTGCAGTCATTGCGAACTATAAGTTATCAAAACATGAGAAGATAAATAAAATAACACATTACTCCCGATAAAACGTCAGTTGTCTGGCTCGGTTCATATCTAGTCCACTTAAACCTGTTTCCTCCCCGGCCGCAAATTTTGATGCAGCAACCGGGAAGCAAGAGAGATAAACTGCTATTATATACCGATTTTGCGGCGGCGGGTCCGAAATGCGATTTGTAAATTTAATGGCGACTGAAGGAAGCGCTGACTTGTGTGATTGTGGGTGTATGCGGACTGGTATCTCCCTCATTATATGCGAGAATAAAGGGGTCTTTAGCTCATGACAATCTCCAGTGGACGGATGGGGAGAGAGAACTCTATAATGAGACAAAACTCACCAGAAGAAGATTACATATATAGATAGAATATTTATAGTAAGAGGATATATAGAGAGAAAGTTTGATAGCGTGGCCGGTTAGTTATTTACATTGTCAATACACTTATCTTATCTCATACGTCAACACACACATATTACGTATCAGAGGGACAAGAAACACCACTTCGATACAACTATGTATTAATTCACTCAATGACATGGACACATCACTATCAATATTATATTGGAGTTGCTAGCACATTATATTTACGTTACTCGACACTGACTCTCAGACACAACATGAATGAATACACTTCCCACAGTAGGTAACTCACCCTAGAAAACGTTCTGACAAAGACTCAAGTGTAACCTGACGTAGGCCCAGTGGGTGCTGGCTGGGCTGCCTCCTATGGGAGACTGCTTAGCTGGTGAGGCTGGGGTCTGGTTGGGAGAGTGTCCCTCCCGACCTGGGGAGGGGACGAGCGTGACTCTCTTAAGTGAACAGTGACGACCCGGAAGGGAGAAAGATGACAGTAACCAGACTGAGAATCATAATAATGTTGAACAGAATAACGCCGTGGGCAGGACTGGAGGGCATTTATATAGGGGAGGAATAGCAGGCGTTTGACCTCTGCCAATTAACACTAAACTGGTTAGATCTGGACAGCTGTGTTCAGGTGTGGTCATGCCCGGGTGTGTCTTGGCTAGGTGTCGTTGTAGGTCAAGTCACCTGCTAACTCGGGTAATAAGCCGATGAGGTCAGGTCCTTTGGGTCATGACCCAGGGTGTGTCAACCTGGTGTGTAGGGTACCACGAGGTCTGCAGTGTACTCGCTGTTATATGTGTTGCAATTCTCTGGGCTGTAAGCTATGGTCTGATACTCAATCATTACACCTCCCGCCAAGACCAAAGCTTCCATCACAGAGAACTGATGACACATATAGACAGCAATATCACGTGTAGTATCTAAGATAGTCCCTGGGGCGATAACATAGTCTCACATTTACAAACAATAATCTCATAGGTGTATGTTTTTCTACTGGCGCTAGTTTGATCTGACAAAGCTCACTATACCTCCCGCCAAGATCAAAGCTTCTATGCCAGGAGAAAAAACACATACACAGTGAGTGAACATAGAATGAAAAGAGCCTTCATATTTAGCAATGTGTCTGAGACAAACTTGCAAATTACATTCTAAAAACAACAACAGGTGTTACATCTCGTCAAAATAATAATTCATCCCAGTCAGTAATATGTCTACAACATTACGTTTCGTAGTGCATAACATTGATCAAATGAACTCTTAGAAAAAGTGACTAATCTTTCTTAAATAGACAAAAAAAACATTCTTTGCAAAAAAAAAAATATTTTTTTAAAAAATCAGATAACGAAATACTTCAAAATACACACAGAAAATGTGCCTACTTCACATGTTTGGGTTTTATATCTTTTTATTGTACATAAACAACATCAACATCATCAGTACATTAGTGTGGTCGTGCATGGCTCGTCCTTCATCCAGCTGGTATCGGAGATAGGGGATGCTGGCAGCACAGCAGCGCTAGTCCGTTGATCCTTCTGATGATCCACCTATTCATCGTCGACTTTCTTCTAATGTCAGCTCAGCACGTCTTCTGTCTTTTTTCTTCAAATAGTACATCTTTCTTTCTTCAATACCGCACCTTGTAGGTCTTTTCTCCACACCTTCTGACTACTTCTCATTTCCTTCTGGTTTCTATCATATTCCAGATGAGTATTTCTAGCCCCATCTGCGTTTTTCCTCTATGTTTAGAGCATCATTTTCCAACATTCTAGATGACTTTTCTGTTCCATCTGCGCTTCCTCTTGTACAGCTTCATTTTCCAATTCCAGATGATTTTTCTGTACCATCAGCCTTTCGTCTCTCCGGCTGGGATGAAAGCCGGTCCACTGCTTGGGTTGCCATCGCCTTGGGTGACGTATGGGGCAGGGTTCCGCGGACCATAGTTCGCCCTCCATACGTGAGTGTCGACGAGACTCTTGACCATCCTGTCCCACACCCTCAACAGTGGTGAATCCCTCCCTGGGTGGGCTCACCAGGGTTTGTTTGTTTGGTGTTGCATTCCACACTCCTTAACTTCCTAAAGTAGAAAAATATAAAATCTTCTTAATCCTAGACCAAGGGGGAAATTGAAAGAAGTGAAGCAGTTTGTGGTGGGTTGGGTGCTGCATTCATCACGCTGCATTCATCACTGCTTCTCCTCTGCTCGTATGTACTGTGGTTGAAGTCCGGCTGGCCATGGGTGGTACTGTGTGTGACATTTGACAGAGAAACAATCCTAAAAAGATTATGGATTAGTTGGAAGTGCATCCGTAAAAAAAAAGTTTACTTTATACGTTACGCCAATGCTTGGCAACTGGTTTCCGTCATGACAATGTTCTCATTAGGCTGGGTCGGGGAGTGAAGCTCTGCGCACTACACTGAATATCATTGATCACTAGGCGGCAAAGAGTACATTACAAATCATACTAGCATCAAAATACACTGAGTGAAGCTCTGCATTTATCGCAATATTAAGTTACATTAACCATCATTCCCAACACATAGCTTACGGGACAAAAGACGGAGGATTAGTGAGGTCATACGAGGCGGGGCAGGGCGGGTGAGGCGGAGCGGGTGTAGTGGGGAGGAGGCGAGGCGAGGCGAGGCGTGGCTGGCCGGGCCAGGCCGGGGCGGGGCGGGGCGGGGCGGGGCGGGGCAGGGCAGGGCCGGGCAGGGACGGAAATGGTAAGGAGGGTGAGGTGGGGATTAGGACAGGGAGAAGGATGTAGGTTATAAGACATGTTAGGTTATAACAGTTAGTAAAGACACCGCTTCTATCACTTAAACACAATGGGTACATTTAACACTGACCGACAATTACAATGCACTTGGGATACTGAGAACGTTATAGAATGCGGGGAGCACTGAGAAATTATGTTAAGCACTGAACATATTGCTTGTAAAAATTCACACATACCATGATGAGAGACATTTACTTGAGCTGTAAAGGTGACGCACTAGGACACTTTTCACGCTACTACGCAGGAACTCCTTATTACGCACTTTTGAACAATACTCAAACTGACGAGCCAGGTGTTATGGCTAAACGAGGGAAGGCGTGGGTTAACGTATAGTTCGCTGCCACCATTATAATGAGATAAAACTCACCAGAAGAGGATATTACATATAGGTAGAATATTCATAGTAGAAGGAATGTAAAGAGAGGAAAAGCTTGGTAGCATGGCCGGTTAGTTATTTACTCTGTCAACACACTAAACTGGTTAGATCTGGACAGCTGTGTCCAGGTGTGGTCATGCCCAGGTGTGTCTTGGTCAGGTATGGTTGTAGGTCAAGTCACCCACTAATTCAAGTAATTAGCGGACGAGGTCAGGTCCCTTGGGTCCTGGAGTGTGTCAGCCTGGTATGTAGAGGTACCAGGGTCTGTACCCACTCACTGTTATATGTGTTGTAATTCTCTGGGCTGTAAGCTATGGTCTGATAATCATTCATTACAGTCACCAGTCATGTTCCTTAGTTACACACCTCAGTTAATGGATCACTTCTACCACTCTTAATGTGTTATTGGTCACCAGTCATGTTCCTTAGTTACACACCTCAGTTAATGGATCACTTCTACCACTCTTAATGTGTTATTGGTCACCAGTTAAGCGCTTCATTAGTTTTAAGTTACACCTGATGACCGAGTAGATAAAAGAAAAGGATGAGCTCTAGTGGATCTTGTTATTAAGGCAAAAGTTCAATATTAGAACAATACAGTTTATTGGAGATGTTTGTGTGTAGGAGACGTTAGTAGAGCAGTGTAACAAAACAACATTTACGGTTGCCACCATAGATACACTTAACATCTGTATACACAAAGGCTCTAAATACTGTATCATCAGCTCTAAAACACTGTATTGGAGCCTGGGGACGAAAGAGCCTTAGTTGTTGAATATTATCATGTTAGCTCTGAAACACTGTATTGGAGCCTGGGGACGAAAGAGCCTTATATGTTGAATATTATCATGTTAGCTCTGAAACACTCTATTGGAGCCTGGGGACGAAATAGCCTTAGTTGTTTAATACCCTCTCCCCTTCCCCCTAACACACACTGAACTGTTTGGAAGGGAACAAAACTGAGAGAGAGGTCGCTAGTGCACCATACAGTATATCGGGCAACTGTTGGCATCTCAGTGTTCTTATGATATACTGGAGATACTGTTAAATAAAAGAAGGGTGATCAGGAACTGTACAAAAGAGGGCTGCTTAAAAGGTTCTGTTCAGTCAATCAGGATTAACATTCATGCTACTAGAAATATATTAACGGTATAATATATACCCAATGTAACTATGTCAGTTACCATGTAAAAAACTGTAATGATGTATTTTACTGTCACCATTGATAACGATAATAGTTCAGTGTGAATAATGAAAAAAATGTAAATTGTACTTTAAAAGATAAAGATTATGGAGGCAGACCACAACCATATCTTTATCATGTAACACAACTGTGGCAGACACCTTATCTGTCCCCCTTGATGACTGCCAACTATAAACGCTCACTCACCACAGCTGGATAACAACAATTAGTAAGATGGGTGAAAAACTAGACTTGTGTACAGTGAGTAGTGCACGAGTTGACCAAGGGGGGAGGGGGGCGTGTAGGGACTAGGGGGGGGAGGAGGGTGTAGGGAGGAGGAGGGTGTAGGGACTAGGGAGGAGAGAGGAGGGAGGATGAGGGTGTAGGGACTAGAGAGGAGGGAGGATGAGGGTGTAGGGGCTAGGGAGGAGGAGGATAGAAAGACAGGAGGGAGGAGGAATGAAGGCATAATGAGAGAGAGGAAGAAGAATGATGGAAGGAGGGAGAGGAAGGAAGGATGAGAGACATGGGATTGGTTAACTTAATATATCAGTACTTGTAAAATCGTGGCAGTAACAACAGGTTCGTTGACTGCTTCAGAGGGAGAGTTAGGGCTCACACCTTACACTTATAATAAATAAAGTGAATTTACTGTGAATAACAATGTCAGTGGCACTTTGCTTAACAGATGATCAACTAAAGATCAAATAAACTAGTGTATGGTATATTATAAGCTGGACCTTGATCAATCAAAGTGCGGCCATTTGAGAACGGGTTTAGTGACGATTATTGATTTGATCTTTTCGAAAGCGTCTTGATAGTTACGTGTCCACACAAACTTCTTCTTAGGGCTGACCAAGTCGGTTAGTGGGTTGACCACATCAAAAAAATTTGGGCCAAACCGCCTGTAGTACCCCGCCATACCCAAGAATGGCTGAACTGCCTTGAGATTGGGGGGAAAAGGAAGGTCAAGAATAGCTCTCACCTTGACATTTACTGGAACCACATTACCACCACCTACCTCATGACCTAAGAATATTAATTTAGCATGAACAAACTCACTTTTGACAAGGTTTACAGAGCCTCCTGAAGACGATGAAAGAGGCTCTTAATGAAAAAAGGTGATATGTCCATGTTGACGAAAACACTACCAGGTCATCCAGGTAAGTGCGTACCAACCCAGACATCATCTGGAACGTACCAGGGGCATTGTACATGCCAAAAGGCATCACTGTATTCTGGTACAGATCATCTGGGGTGATAAAAGCAGACATACTCTTAGTCAACGGAACTTGGTAATAACCTTTTAAGAGATCCAACTTAGTAACAAACCGAGCATCAATGACGTCATCAATCAGAGGCACTTTACATTCAGAACCATTGATAAAAGTCATCATTAAACCCGACCACCAAATGGTGCAAGAAAACCAACACGTAGGTCGGTAACTACTGACCTCCTTGTAACAATAGTCAGAGGTAGGCAACAGACAGGTAGGCAACAGACAGAGGTAGGAGACAGATAGAGGTAGGCAACAGACAGAGGTAGGCAGACAGACAACAGACAGAGTAGGCAACAGACAGAGGAAGGAGACAGACAGACGGGTAGGCAACAGACGGGTAGGAGACAGACAGGGGTAGGAGAGACAGAGGAGGAGACAGAGGTGGCAGCAGACAGTGGCAGGAGACAGACAGACGGAGCAGCAACAGACGAGACAGACAGAGGTAGGAGACAGACGGTAGGAGACAGAGGTAGGCAACAGACAGAGGCAGGGGACAGACAGACGGTGGGGCAACAGACGGGTGGGGAGACAGACAGAGGTGGGAGACAGACAGAGGAGGAGACAGGGGTGGGCAACAGACAGGGCAGGAGATAGGAGACGGGTAGGCAACAGACGGGTAGGAGACAGACAGAGGTAGGAGACAGACAGGTAGGAGACAGAGGTAGGCAACAGACAGAGGCAGGAGACAGACAGACGGGTAGGCAACAGAGAGAGAGGTGGGAGACAGATGGGGGTAGGCAACAGACAGAGGTGGGAGACAGATGGGGTGAGGAGACAGACAGAGGAAGGAGACAGACAGAGGTGGGAACAGACAGAGGTAGGGAGACAGATGGGGTAGGAACAGACAGAGGTGGGCAACAGACAGAGGTAGGAGACAGACAGAGGTAGGC